>NC_060141.1:326879802-327183078 GCF_021461385.2 Schistocerca piceifrons
GTAACTGATGTGAGGAATGTAAAGAAGAGGAACAGTGGCGATTTAGAGAATACGGTTACATTTGTAGTGACATTAATTTCACTTCCTTTGCCTGAATACGGGGCATATACACCTGAATGGGAGTCCGTAGATAACAAATATCAGCGCTACGAGCGCACGACCGCTGCATGTGTGGGACAGGGTATACGTAAAATTTGCGGTCAACTCGCACAAGAAACAGGTACGTACTGTGGGATCGGGACGTAAGGCATTCATAAAAGAAACGAACATCCAGGAGATAAAAGCTACGAACTGAATTCAGATTTGAGAATTCAAGGAAATTGGTAGGCACCAACTATGTTTTCCGAAACTCCTTCACCAAAGAAGTCGAAGTAAATATTCCTGAATTCCAATGAAGAACAACAGCCAAGATGAGAAACGTAGAAGTAGATATCCTCGGTGTAGTAAAGCAGCTTAAATCACTTAATGAAGGCAAGGCCTCCGGTCCAGATTGTATACCAGTCAGGTTCCTCTCAGAGTATGCTGATAAAATAGCTCCATTATTAGCACTTACGTACAACCGCTCGCTCACAGACACTTACGTACAACCGCTCGCTCACAGAAAGATCCGTACCTGAGGACCGGAAAATTGCTTAAGTCACACAAATACCAAAAAAGGGTAATAGGAGTAATTCGCTGAATTACAGGCCCATATCACTAATGTTGATTTGCAGTAGGGTTCTGGAACATATACTGTATTTGAACATTGTGAAGTATCTCGAAGAAAACGATTTGTTGACACATAGTCAGCACGGATTCAGAAAATATGGTTCTTGCGAAACACAACTACCTCTTTATACAAATTGATTCCATATTTTAAGATTACCAGAAGGCTTTCGACCGTTCCTCACAATCGTCTTCTAACCAAACTGCGTGTCTACGGAATATCGCCTCAGTTGTGTGACTGAATTCGTGATTTCCTGTCATAAAGATCACAATTCGTAGTAACAGACGGAAAGTCGTCGAGTAAAACAGAAGTAATATCCGGCATTCCCCAAGGAAATGTTATAGGCCCTATATTGTACCTGATCTATATTAACGACCTAGGAGACAATCTGAGTAGCCGTCTTAGATTGTTTGCAGATGATGCTGTCGTTTACCGTCTTGTAAAGTCATCAGATGACCAAAACGAATTGCAAAATGGTTTAGATAAGATATCTGTATGCTGCGAAAAGTGTCAATTGACCCTGAATAAAGAAAAGTGTGAAGTTACTCATGTGAGTACTAAAAGAAATTTAAATTTTGATTACGCGATAAGTCACACAAATCTGAAGGCTGTAAATTTAACTACATACTTAGGGATTACTACTACAAATAGCCTAAATTGGAACTACCACATAGATAATGTTGTGGGTAGAGCAAATCAAAGACCGCGATTCATTGGCAAAACACTTAGAAGGTGCAACAAATCTACAAAAAAGAGACTGCTTACACCACACTTGTCCGCCCTATTCTGGAGTATTGCTGCGGTGTGGGATCCGCATCAGGTGGCACTGACGGATGACATCGAAAAAGTTCAAATAAGGGCGGCTTGTTTTGTATTATCGCGAAATAGGGGAGATAGTGCCACAGACGTGATACGTGAATTGGAGTGGTATTCATTAAAACAAAGGTGTTGCGATGGGATATTCTCACGAAATTTCAATCACCAGTTTTCTCCGCCTATTGGCACCCACCTACATAGGGAGAAATGAACATCACGATAAAATAAGAGAAGTTAGGGCTCTCACAGAAAAATTTAAGTGCTCGTTTTTCCCGCACACCGTTCGAGAGTGAAACGGTAGAGAGACAGCTTGAAGGTGATTCATTGAACCCACTGACAGGCGCTTTATTGTGAATAGCAGAGTAATCACGTAGATGTAGATGTAGACGTAGATGTTTGCTACAGCTTTCACTTCTGTGGTGAGAAAAAGGATGCCAGAAGAAAGGTTGCTCAACACGAAAACTGTCAACAGAAGCTGGTACAAACACATGGTCCTGGAAGTTTTAACGCATAGGCGGACCTGTAGTGCCATTCAAACACAGGTGACGGACGCGGGCCCCTAAACCTCACAAGATCTGAGATATGGTGACAGAACTAGAGCGGAATAGTAAGTTACTTAACGACAAACACATCATCATCTCCAAAGAAAGAATAAAATTGGTTATCAGTCTTCTGGATGGTTTGACTGAGCTCACCGCGACTTCTGCACCAAATTCCTCATCTCAGAGTAGCACTTATACCCAATATCGTCAAATACTTGTTGAATATATTGGGTTCTTTGTCTTCCCTTACAGTTTTTACCCTCTACAGCCCCCTCTAGGACTATGAGAATTTTTCGCTGGTCTCTTAATAAATCTATCTTGTCCCATCTTCTCATCAGTGTTTTCCACCTACTCTTTTACTCATGGATTCTGCAGAGAATCTCCTCGTTTCTCATTTTAAATATCCTGCTGTAGCACACCTGTCTTCCCAGTTTTCTGAGTCTGTGATTCATATTTTTCTTCAAGCGTAAATTCCCAGAAATCTCTTCCTCAAATTAAGGCGAATGTTTGATAGTAGTAGGATTCTTTTGGGCAGAAATCCCCTTGTCGCCTGAGCTACTGAGTATTTTTTATGTCTATATTGCTTCGTCCGTCGTGTGTTATTTTGCTTCTAAGGTAGCAGAATTCCTTCTTATCGTCTACTTGGTCGCCCAGAATTTTGACGAATTTATCGGCAGTTCCACTACTCTTCAATCATGTTGTCTTCTTTTGGTTTACTCTCAATCCTTTTTCTGTGTGTCTTTAGATTGTTCATTTAATTCATAAAGCTCTGTAGTTCTTCATCACTTTCATGAAAAATTAGGTAACACCTAAAACCCAGGTTCACAGCCATCAGACCATGCTTCACGTCAAGATTATAGTCAGATCAATAGAAGCCCTCATCTGTAATATGGCTCTCAACCCGCAGTAGAACGTGACAGATAGGTTAAAGATACACATGGAGGGGTTCAAATTACTATCCACCAGTTGGCCTTACCAAATGGCTTTTTTTGCGTCAGAGCCACAATTGCGAGCTGAATCAGCTAAGGCAAACAAAAGCTCATGTGTCTGTAGATGGCATCTTCTTGCTGCTACTATTCTGGTGGGAAGGCCAAATGTTATGTAAGAAATAAAGAAAATTATTCCGATGTGGTTGCGTAATGAACAGCAAAAACTAGAAACTGTGTGTCACAAAAAGAAAAAGCGTCACACCCACGAGTCAGGTTGTTAAAGTGGTAACACTACATTTTAAAAGTTCCGTACATGTTCCTTAGAATCAGTAAATTGAGTCTTCTTTAGATGCTAATGCACCTCTGCGGGGTACCCTCTAGTACCATGGGAATTATTCCCTGATCCCTCAATAAATGTCTTATCATACTCTCACTTCTTCTTGTCAGTGGTTTCCTCGTTTGACACAGCCTGAAGGCGAGGTGTCATGCTGAAGCTCCTACAAGTCACTTCAAGCCTAAAAATTGTCAATCTCATCAATGATATGCTCAGTACCCGATGTTTTCAAGTACTAAGGGACAACAAGATGAGGCTAAAGATGAAGCTAAACAGTGGGCTACGAAAAGGATCTGTCCTGGTCCCTATCTTGTTCAGTTTACACTTAGCAGGTATGCACGAAACAACATCGTGAAAGATTGGGTATGCCGACGACTGGACACTCGCAACGAGGCGTGGAGATCTTGAAGTTATTGACTCCGTATACACAAATGATCTACCTGTTAAATATTTCCACGAATGGAGATTGTAGCCAAGTGCACAGAAGTCTCAACATTTCACCTAAACAATAAGACGTCCGCCTTGAAGGAAGACCACTCTGACTTAACAGAAACCAAAAATATCTAGAGTGAACGTTTGGTAGAACGCTCGGTTACAAACATCTGCTAACAACAGCTGTCAAAATCAAAACACGAAATAACATCCTTCAGAAACTTATGGCACACCGTGAGGATCAACTACATCAACACTCTGTATTTCAGCTCCGCGATTTGTTTACCCAATTACGGAAAATTGGTCACTAGCTTGGATGAATAGAACTCAGCCATACTATGCGTCTTGCAACTGGTACCATCAGACACACACCTATTTGTTGGCTACCCTTACTTACCAGTTCCATCTCTGCTGCGGGCAAGTTCACGTAGACATTTCAAACATCAGCAAAGGTAGGCTTCGCTCTCATCACCCATCACTGGAAACCGCAAGAATGTTAATTATAATGCCGTTAATACTGATGACTGCTGGAGGCACACAAGGCAGATTAATGCTACGTCAAAACAACTTAAGATGCCACGCATATCGACCAAGCCACCTGGCTTTGAATTGCCACGCTACATATGTTCGGCTGTTAACCGAATAAGAACCAATACTGGAAGGCGTACCGATTCTTTGCACAAGTGAAACAAAATAGCTTCACTAAATTGTGACTGTGGCGCTGAAAAATCAGACTGGCCGCCATGTTATTCAAGGATATTCTCTGACAGCTTTCCGTAGCGATCCAACATAGTTCCTGGTGATAACAGAGGGATCGGTAGATATAATCCGCCGGCCGGTGTGGCCGTGCGGTTCTAGGTGCTTCAGCCTGGAACCGCGTGACCGCTACGGTCGTAGGTTCGGATCCTGCCCCGGGCATGGATGTGTGTGATGTCCTTAGGTTAGTTAGGTTTAAGTAGTTCTAAGTTCTAGGGTACTGATGACCACAGATGTTAAGTCCCATAGTGCTCAGAGCGATTTTTGAAGATATAATCCTGGCTTGGATATTAGTTTGTAGTTTGAGATAATTTCAATATTATTTGTTTGAGATGCAGCCATACGCTAAATAAAATAAATCCACTTATTCCTATCTTATAACTCTGGAATTTCTGTAGAGATCATCTAAACGACAAGTTGACCGACAAGGTACACATACGTTGTGTATGGTCGCTGGGTACAAATGCCAGTCAGGTTGGAGTAATAATTTGCTCTTGCACAGCTGTTCCGTTTACGACTATTAATTTTTTCCATGTCCAGTTCAACACGCGTGTTTGGTCTACACTGACAAAGATGTGCGCAAGGAAGGTTCAAAATGGTTCAAATGGCTCTGAGCACTATGGGACTTAACTTCTGTGGTCATCAGTCCCCTAGAACTTAGAAATACTTAAACCTAACTAACCTAAGGACATCACACACATCCATGCCCGAGGCGGGATTCGAACCTGCGACCGTAGCAGTCGCGCGGTTCGGGACTGAGCGCCTTAACCGCGAGACCACCGCGGCCGGCCGCAAGGAAGGGATCAAACAGCGTACTTTACAGTAGGGGGTATGTTTATTGAGGAGCTCTGCTGTGGAAGTGGTTTCATTAGCGACATCGTAGTAAGCCGATAGCATACTAGTTTTCAAGGCCGGATTATGGATGTTGGTCATACGATATTACAATCCTTGACCGATGTTTTCAATCAGTCGGATTAGGACGGGAGTTACATGTTCACGCGCAATAACTGGTTGCATTAGCCTGCCTCAGATTTTTGTTGCCATTAACATTCCTCCCATTACTTTGAACTCTTCGTCCAGTTCAGTATGTGGGAACAGCAGCTTTTTCGAATTCTGATCTGGTAAAACTTTTCGTTTGTGGCGGCATATTCATTATGTTGCAGGATCAGCATATTTGAAAGGTTTTAATCGACATCGTTTTAAATTGTATCTACATTGATTTCATTGACTCAATTCATTTCATTTTAGTGAACTGAATTCATGTACTAAACATCCATAGAGGGCCGATGTGTGTAAGCAATGACGTTCCTCCATTTCTTTTTCCCCATTGATGCTATTCCCAAACACTTCTTGGAAGAAACTCGGGTTGTAGTGTTCGGAAGTAATTGGAGGATACATCAGTGACAAAGAAGATTTGGAGAGACCTTGGAGGCGTGGTCTTATAAACCAATGGCTAAGGCTGCAGTTCACGAAAAACACGAATCCCGGCCTCACACAGATTTACGTTTGTCGTGACGAATTTATTACATTACAATTCACCTTCTTCGAAACACACTTCAGTGGTATAATTTAATGTCAGTGCATTTCTTTCAATTCCTCCTCATCTATTCTGTTTTGCGCCAGTGTAAGAAATTCAAGACGCGTCACTATGGTGAAGAGCTTTCTGAATATTTTCCACAGTCCACTACGCCTCGGTGAACGCGTGCTGCACATTACACTGAAGTACCAAGCAGCGTGCATTGCCTTTGAATGCAAGGTTAATACGAATTGTCGACCCTAACATCCTCGAGAAAAATTTATTTTATGTAATTTACGTCTGTTGTCTATTTTACTTATGTGACATATCTGATGCGAAACAAAGTGAAAATTATATATCTTGACCTCAATTGTCTTATATCTATCTAACAGGAGGGGACTTCTTACCACATAGCACTACTAAATTGACAATTTAGATGTGTAGATATTTACATAAGTAAAAAGCATTGCTGCTTGTGGTCGCTGTAAGAAATGTACCTAGAAACAATATCTGCGGTCACTGCTTATTGAAGGAGACCTTTAAAGTCTCCGGTGACTTCAGGCTTGTCTGACCAACGTAGTACTCGAGATGTTAAGTTTTACGTATCCGCCTCTCTCTCTCTCTCTCTCTCTCTCTCTCTCTCTCTCTCTCTCTCCCTCTCCCTATTATCTCTCCCCGCCACCCAAAGGCCTGAACAGCCCACCCTCCCCCATCCCCACCCTTGGAGTCCTTCATTGACAGAAATGATCTTCTACTTCTTTTGGACTAAGCAATGACGCATGTGAAAGAAGATGAATGCATAAATTACAGAACTTCGCTATCAGACGCTTTCGCACCTGCCACAGTCAACAAATCAATTGCCAGCAGACTGCCACTCTTTCCACCATTTGAAGCATCTGTCCTTTGCGTAAGCTTACAGGCATGGCACAGGTGCCGGTAATACCTCTGATGAGTTGCCTCGAACCAGAAAGTTAAATATAAATGAAAATATTATTAACAAATCCATATTTCCTTACTGGAAGTGTGTGGAACCGATTGACACATGCTAATAAACTATCATTGCTATTAGCTTATTGTTGTGTGCTTATTCATTCCTAATTCGACCTTTTCAAGTGAAACATGCCGTTGCTGAAGCGAATCATATACGCTTGAATATTCACAATTCCTCCGTTTCGTTTTGTTCGATGTCGCCGATGAGCATCTGTGAGCAGCAGATAAATCTGCGCAAATGTGTTACGTAATTATTGTCAATGGCACAAGTGATACAACTTGAAACATACCTAACGGTGTCATTTCTGAGAAGGCCGTGGCAGTCGATGAGATCCTACTCTCAACGTAGTTTTCGCAAAACAATTAATCTATCATGTATTCTGTAAAAAGTCATTAATTATTTGAAAAATAAAATTTTACACATGTATCATTTCAAATGATACCACTGCGTAGACAGAAAGGGTAAACACCACCTGCCTCTGTGTTCTTATTCTTTACTTTTCTAACGAATGAGATCATCTAGCATCTTACAAGCCATAATTTCCAGACTTCTAACATGCACGTTAAGTTAAGGAACCGATAGATAAATGTAAAATCGAAGAGACACATGGTCTGCTAAAGTGAGCACCGTTCCGCAATTTGGCACTCAATAACGTCCGAAACAAAATGCAACTACGTAAATTTAAATTTTCATCTGTTGGCTTTTCTTCGGAAAGTATTCGTACAATGCTAAAAGTGAAGGCATTAAGCTCAACAGCTGAGTATGCTGGACGATCTACCCATATCGTCCTTAAATATAAAAACGTTCCAGAAGATGTTTATATTATCCAGGTCATATAAGCCAAGGAGAAGAGTTATACAAACATTAACAATAAATTAACATTTCCATTATTTATCGGATGTCTGATACCACTTAATAATGTACAAAAATTACTGAACTTTTTATGTGGGTACGTAAGAAAGAAAAAGAATTTCAGAATATGTTCTACTTTAAAACTAATTTTGTGTGATCTAATATTTTCTCACAAACGCATAAAATTAAAGCAATTGCAGTAATACGCTAGGTCAGAAATGTAATATAATAAACAGTACTGCGAGTGACCATTAGTTTGTTTGTATGCCCCCATTCGTTATTAAATGATTTCATACCCACTGATGGTGAATTAATGCTCACGCCCTTATACGAGGGAAGAGTTGAAAACTCTACACAACTAAAGAGTAAAAGATAAAACGTAGAGAAGGAATATTTTAAGGATGGAAACGAAGATACTGGTATAGTTAAAGACAAAATTATTAAAAGAATCTTTGAGGTCACTCCACAGTTTCGTTGTTGTTGTTGTCCTTGGTCAGAAGACGAAGCTGTCCATGCCAGTCTTTCCTGCGCAAGCTTTTTATCTCCACATAAACTTTGCAATGTGGAGCCTCTTGAGGCTTCTTACTGGTAGTCAAGCCCTGCTCTCCCCCTACAACTTCTACATGGGACGTGTTGTCCTCGATGGCTAGTTACAAAGTAACAACATTATTTACTCAATTGGTGTCTGCAGTTTCCTTTGTTTCTGCGAAAATACCCTCACAACAGTGTAAAAGCCTGTAATATCTGGCCACTGAAATGAACAACAGAAAACAGAGTAATGCAACAACACTGATAAAACAGCACTATAATGTTGTTCCCGTAGCTGTGGGAATAACTCGGAATAGTGTCGTTGTGTATCTCTTCTACTGCATTCAGTGAATCGATGTACGAGACATTTATCGGCCAAATCTTCTTCAATAGGCCTGTTCATACCGTTATGCATCAACGTACAACTAACACTGCCGAAAAAACAAACTTGACGCAGAACCGAACTGTACCGAATGCAGGCTCGAGGTTGAAGTGTATAGTGGGTCTTTCTGTTGTTAATGGTAAGCACAATGGGGTTTGCAAGAAAAACATTTCTCAGCGTGTGAGCAGCAACCGACTGAAATGGACGGTGTTGCTGCATCTCCCGCCAGTTGTGAGGTACGTCCTACCATTCGCTTCCTCCAAGTGGACCGAGTCAGTGCCGCCGAGATTCATCGTCGGTTATTCATGTGTCTCGGAACAGGGTTATTAGTGACGATTTCGTGAGGGAGTGCTGCAGGTAATTCAAGGCTGTTCGCACAGAGGCACGAGATGGAAGTGGTCGCGGAAGACATTCGGATGTGACGTGAAATTGTGCAACATTTTGACAAGATTGTATGTTTGAGACGTCGCTTCACAATTTCTAAGCTTTCTGAGGGTCTACCTCAGATTTCCAGGATACCCCTCTACAACACACTCCTGACATGGTCACTATGGGGCCATCTGCAATGTATGGTCACGGAAGAAAACTGCACAACCCGAGATCGCTAAAATAGCATTACTCCTTAAAATATTTCAACATATTGTCCCTCAACGTTGCAAGTCGTTTCACATTGCATATGTACCATCTTCAAGATAGTGGAAGGTGTACTTGCAATGTGAAACGACTTTCAACATTGATGTAGAATATGCTGTCATATTTTTAAGCATTACATCCAGTGAAGACAGTATAGCTCTGTCCAAACCGGTCATCCAATAAAAAGTTTTTTTTGGCGACCTTGGCTTGTGAAGTTTTCTTCAGTTACCAGCACCCTAAAACATTGTCACACAGAAGTTAGGCTATCATCTGTTTCATCCACGGTGGGTACCAACATGTCTCACCTATGTTCACAAAACTCAAGGCACCAGTTGTACCTTGACATTCGTTCATTGCTACCATGAAGAGGGGCAGGACTTACGGAACAGTACCTTGACTGGAGACCAGACAAGGGTGCGGTACGAAAAGTTTGAAACTGACGAACAGTTCGAATAGCGAAAGCACACTCGTTTTCCCAATAATCCCCAAAAAAAAGTTCAAGCAGTCGTTGTCAGTCGGTAAAATGATTGTAACAATCTTTCTGAGATCATAGAGTAATCTTGACAACAGATTTCATGAGAGTAACGCCTGAGAATACTCTGACATTTCGAGTTCATTGCGAGACCCTTACGAAGCTCCGAAGATCAATCCGAAACAAGCACGATGATTACGGAAGGAATGATTCACGACAATGCCCGAATCTACGCTGTGAATGGAACGAAGAAAAAATTCAGCCTTTTTGGCTGGTAGATTTTTCAATATTCTCCCTATATTCCGGACTTGGCAAAAAGCGACTTTCATCTCTCCCCCAAGATGAAGGCCTAACTTGCTATTCTACACTTCATGACTCACGTTGAGCTTACAGATGTTCTCAACAGCTGGCTGAAGCACCACGTGACACCTTTCTCCGATGAATGTGTAAAATGCTGGTGTCACGCAACGACATATGTTTCAGTGGCAACTATGTGGAGAAATTATGTCAGAAGGGAAGTACAGATTGTATATTAACAAAAATTATATATTTTTTAATTGTAACCTTCGTTTGAAAAGTAATTGATTTTCCAAGGTCGTAATGTAAACACAGTCACCGGATTACTAATTTCGGCATTACGTATTGCCACCCTCGAATCTATAAGAAGAAAATATGTCCAGGTTACAGGATTACAGTCGAAAAATAAATGCAGTAGGGTATATACAACAGCTCCGTGACAAAAATTGCAGACACATAAAACCGGGCGGTGGCAGCTACACTACAGTGCTTACATTACTATGTCAAATGAGGACTATACAATATGCTGTAAAATAACAAGTCTCATAAAATTCTGCTCAAGAAGACAGATACAATCCAGAGCAGACATACAATAATGAACACCTCTAACAAGTAAAAATTTTTACTTATTTTGCAACCTTGTTTGCTGTGCTTTCAGTCATTTCTCTACGCTGCTCTACAGCTCGTTGTCTGTGCTGAAATGTTATCTTCATAGTCAGCGGTTCATGTCAGCAGAGACGAAGATCGGAGGGTCTGTAGGGTGGGTGATCAAACAATTCCCAGCGAAAACGCTGCAGGGGCGTCATTGCGGCCGAGAATTGTCACGAAGAAGGAAATGCGTGACAGATATGTGAGTTTACATGAAATCAGGCGAAACCTCGTAGCAGTCACTCTTACTTAGCGAGAGACATTACTGTTCTAGGCATCTTTATGTGGTCAGTGTGTGCTCAGAACTGAAAAGAGCGGTATGACACGACTGACAGGCGTACTAGAGACACTGGCCAACTCATCCGTGCAAAGCTTCGTCGAATTTTCGCTGTTGATTCCATTTCGCGACATATCTGACCATACTTCCCGAATAGCCTTCCTACTTCTTTCTTTTTAATACCGATGATCAGACGTTAATTTCTGAATAGCCCTATTACTTGTCATTCTCGGTAAAGCTTTGCTTGCTGTTGACGTACCAGAACGGAGGCTATTTCATAAAACTGAGTTCCACAAGGAAAACAGCGAAATTACCGGGAGAGTAGCAGGCAACAAGCAAAGTGTGAAGGAATAGAGAGGAAGGCCCAAAGGTAAGATGGTATGACAGGACAGGTTGTGAGTAGCTGCTGGAAGGTGGAGAGGACTGTGTGAGGAAGAGCAAGGAGAGAGAGTACCTGCGGTCGGCAGGCTGGACGCCGGTCGGCGTCTCGGAGGCGGCAGCAGCGGCGGCGGCGGCGGCGGCAGCGGCGGCAGGGAGGCAGGGAGGCGGAGAGCACGGCACAGGTCCGCGGCGGGCGGCCAGCGCGCGTCCACTGACGCCCAGCCGGACCGAGCCCGCCCCCGCCGCCTCCGCCGCCTCCGCCGACTCGCCGCCCCCGCGCACGCGCGGCCCCCAGTCCGACGCGCCCGACTCTCGCCTATCGATCGATTGCCTCGCCGGCGGGCGCGCGATCAGATGACTGAGCCTGGGTCCAGCTCGCACCCGCCACCTCCAGACTAAAGAACCCCCGAGCCGCTCCACCCACTCCCACGACCGGCGGCTGCAGCCGCGGCACCAGGCGAGAGCCACCCCGGACGGGCTACCATCTCAGACAAGTAACCATTGTTTCGATTAGCCGCTAATTATCCCGCCCTCGGCTTCTGCGTTACGAAGTCACATTAAAAGCTACGTAATAAGCTATTAATCTGGTCGGCCACGCTAAGTAATTGCCTCGTCAGCGGCGAGGGATGGGGGAGCCACTGGGGAGGGAAATGTACTGCCTTCCGAAGTGACTGACAGATTAATATCAGATAATGACTTACCAACTTACGAATGCAAATATGAGGGACGTTCAATAAGTCATGTGACACATTTTTTTCTCGGCCAATTTCGGTTGAAAAAATGCTGAATTTGTTGTGGGACATCGTGGAACATTCCCGCTTCAGCACTTGTAGTTTCATGAAGTTGCGGTAGGTGGGGCGCCACACGTAGTCTTCAAAATGACGTCTATAATAGAGGTGCAAGTGTTCCTAGATAACAGAACGCAGCATGTCATTCTCAATGGAGAGAAGTCTTCCGAAGCAAGAGTGATTTCAGGTGTGCCGCAGGGGAGTGTCGTAGGACCGTTGCTATTCACAATATACATAAATGACCTTGTGGATAACATCGGAAGTTCACTGAGGCTTTTTGTGGATGATGCCGTAGTATATCGAGAGGTTGTAACAATGGAAAATTGTACTGAAATGCAGGAGGATCTGCAACGAATTGACGCATGGTGCAGGGAATGGCAATTGAATCTCAATGTAGACAAGTGTAATGTGCTGTGAATACATAGAAAGAAAGATCCTTTATCATTTAGCTACAAAATAGCAGGTCAGCAACTGGAAGCAGTTAATTCCATAAATTATCTGGGAGCTGGCATTAGGAGCCATTTAAAATGGAATGATCATACAAAGTTGATCGTCGGTAAAGCAGATGCCAGACTGAGATTCATTGGAAAAATCCTAAGGAAATGCAATCCGAAAACAAAGGATGTAGTTTACAGTACACTTGTTCGCCCACTGCTTGAATATTGCTCACCAGTGTGGGATCCGTATCAGCTAGGGTTGAAAGAAGAGATAGAGAAGATCCAACGAAGAGCAGCGCGCTTCGTTACAGGATCATTTAGTAATCGCGAAAGCGTTACGGAGATGATAGATAAACTCCACTGGAAGACTCTGCAGGAGAGACGCTCAGTAGCTCGGTACGGGCTTTTGTTGACGTTTCGAAAACATACCTTCACCGAGGAGTCAAGCAGTATATTGCTCCCTCCTACGTACATCTCGCGAAGAGACCATGAGGATAAAATCAGAGTGATTAGAGCCCACATAGAGGCATACCGACAATTTTTCTTTCCACCAACAATACGAGACTGGAATAGAAGGGAGAACCGATAGAAGTACTCAAAGTACCCTCCGCCATACACCGTCAGGTGGCTTGCGGAGTATACATGTAGATGTAGATGCGTTCCAATCAGAGCTATGATTGAGTTTCTTTCGCGGAAAACCGGAACATCCCAGGTATTCAGTGGCGCTTGCAGAATGTCTACGGAGACCTGGCAGTGAACGAAAGCACGGCCAGTCGTTGGGGGAGGCTTCTGTCTCGTCATCGCAAGGTCTCCCGAACCTGTCTGATCTCTCGCGTGCCGGCCGGCCGCAGAGATCTGTGACTCCTGCAGTGTTGGAACGTGCGGACACTCTCATCCGAGGTGATCGACGAATCGCAGTCAAACAGCTCACTGTACAACTAGACATCTCTGTTGGTAGTGTTGACACGCTCGTCCACCATATGGGGTCCCGCTGGGTTCCTCACCACCTAACGGAAGACCATAAAGAGCCTCTGTTTGGCAAATGAAGAAAGCACTCCACGGGAAACAATACGTGGATGATGGGGAGGTCGACTAGGAGAGTGGTAGCATACGGGCATACTGGACCTCCCAGTAAGGTGGTATGTATTACTTATTGAACTCATCTCGTAATATAAGTTTCAATACGAGGAAGTATCTGCGCCTAAGGAAAAACCCAATTACAACACCGCATTCATGGCAGTCACTAAAGCAAACGAAAAGTACTTAGCGTATCGAAAAAAAGCGCGGATTATTTCCCTCTTCGAGAAGGGTCTTGGGACAGATATGCTTAATCATAGACTGCTAACACTGACGTTAATTTTTTGAGGAAATAAGAAACATGCTCTTTACTCGCACATTATGACTTTTTTGCAAAAAAATACGTCTCATCTATAAGAAATAGCAAATATTCCGAAAACAGAGATCTCTTGGGACTCAGCTTGTTCAGTTTGAGCGCTGCAGCCAACGGCGTCCAGTTCAGTGTCCTGTTCCTCGACTTCAGCCCGGCATTCCAAGCAATTCCCCACCGTCGTTTAGTGAACAACGTACGATTTTTTCAATTGGATTCAGGACTTCCTTACAGTTAAAAACCAAAGACATCGTTCTTAACAGAACAAAATGGATACACGAAAAGATGATCGAAGGAGTGCCCAAAGGAGTCTCAGGGTCGTTGCTTTTTGAAATGGATACTTAGCTACATGTTCCATAGATTACACTCATGACAAACATCATGCTGGCCACTTACCGGTTTATAACTGACTAGTTATTTCTATTCAAGAAATCATCTATGGTATAGAAGGAGTTGTTAAGGTGAGACGTTTTTAATATACAGTTGAAAACACTTCTGCTGTCTGTGAGATATTTTATTTCAAAGGTCTGATTAACAAAGGGTTTTATAGCTAAGTACTTCACTCTTTTCTGTACCAAAGTTAGATTCACCGAAGAGAAGTACAGATCATTTTTTTCTTATAGTATTACACTGGCGAATATATCCATTACTCCCAAACTGCAATGAATTTTGACAACAGAGACATTCTCTCAGAAGTACTGAGTTCCTTGAGAGAACCATGGACTATCACTGTACAATCCCGTCTGGTGGGCAAGATGTACGAGACAGACGAAATACCCTCAGCCTTCAAGAAGAATGTAATAATTCCAGTTCCGAAGAAAGTAGGTGCTGAGAGTTGTAAATACTATCGAACCAATAATTTAATAAGTCGTGGTTAGAAAATACTGGCATGAATTATTTACATGAGACTGAAAAAGCTGGTGGAAGCCGAGCTCGGGGAAGATCAGTTTGGAGTCCGGAGAACTCTACGAAAATGGGAGGCAATCCTAACCCTACGACTCATATACGAAGATAGATTAACGAAAGTCAAACATTCGTATACAGCGTTTATACATTTAGAGAAAGCATTTGACAAAATTGACAGCAATATGCTCTTTGAAATTCTGAAGATGTGGTTGTTGTGGTCTTCAGTCAAGAGATTGGCTTGATACAGCTCTCAATGCTACTCTATCCTGTGCAAGCTTCTTCATCTCCCAGTATCTACTGCAACCTACATCCTTCTGAATCTGGCTCTTGGTCTCCCTCTAGGATTTGTACCCTCCACACTGCCCTCCAATACTAAATTGGTGATCCCGTCATGCCTCAGAATATGCCCTACCAACCGATCCCTTCTTCCAGTCGTGTCACAAATTTCTCTTCTCTCCAAATCTATTCAATACCTTCTCATTAGTTATGCGATCTACCAATCTAATCTTCAGCATTCTTCTGTAGCACCACATTTCGAAAGCTTCTATTCTCTTCTTGTCCAATCTATTTATCGCCCATGTTTCACTTTCATACATCGCTACACTCCACACAAATACTTTCAGAAACGACTTTCTGACACTTAAATCTATACTCGATGGGAACAGATTTCTCTTCCTCAAAAACGTTTTCCTTGCCTACCTAACCTAACCTAACCTAACCTAACCTTAACCTAACCTAACCTAACTGATAGTCTACATTTTATATCCTCTCTACTTCGACCATCATCAGTTATTTTGCTTTCCAAATAGCAAAACTCATTTACTACTTTAAGCGTCTCATTTCCTAATGTAATTCCCGCTGCATCACCCGATTTAATCCGACTACATTCCATTATCTTCGTTTTGCTTTTGCTGATGTCCATCTTATATCATCCTTTCAAGACGCTGTCCATTCCGTTCAGCTGCTCTTCCAGGTTCTTTGCTGTCTCTGACGGAATTACAATGTCATCGACGAACCTCAAAGTTTTTATTTCTTCTCCATGGATTTTAAGTCCTACTCCGAATTTTTCTTTTGTTTCCTTTACTGCTTGCTCAATATACAGATTGAATATCATCAGGGATACTCTACAACCCTGTCTCACTCCCTTCCCAACCACTGCTTCCCTTTCATGCCCCTTGACTCTTATAACTGCCATTTGGTTTCTGTACAAATTGTAAATAACCTTTCGCTACCTGTATTTCTCCCCTGCCACCTTCAGAATTTGAAAGAGAGTGTTCCAGTCAACATTGTCAAAAGCTTTCTCTAAGTCTACAAATGCTAGAAAAGTAGGTTTGCCTTTCCTTCATCTATTTTCTAAGATAAGTCTTAGGGTCAGTATTGCCTCACGTGTTCCAACATTTCTATGGAATCGAAACTGATCTTCCCCGATGTCGGCTTCTACAAGTTTTTCCATTCGTCTGTAAAGAATTCGTGTTAGTATCTTGCAGCTGTGACTTATTAAACTGATAGTTCGGTAATTTTCACATTTGTCAACACTTGCTTTCTTTGGGATTGGAATTATTACATTCTTCTTGATGTCTGAGGGTATTTCGCCTGTCTAATATATCTTGCTCACTAGATGGTAGAGTTTTGTTAGGCCTGGCTCTCCCATGGCTGTCAGTAGTTCTAATGGAATGTTGTCTCAGGTCTTTCAGTGCTCTGTCAAACTCTTCACGCAGTATCGTATCTCCCATTTCATCTTCATCTACATGCTCTTCCTTTTCCATAATACTGTCCTCAAGTACATCGCCCTTGTGTAGACCCCCTATATACTCCTTCCACCTTTCTGCTTTCCCTTCTTTGCTTAGAACTGGGTTTCCATCTCAGCTCTTGATAGTTATTCAAGACGTTCTCTTTTCTCCAAAGGTCTCTTTTATTTTCCTGTAGGCAGAATCTATCTTACCCCCAGTGATATGCGGCTCTACATCCATACATCCCTGCTTAGCCATTTTGCACTTCCTGTCGATCTCATTATTGAGACGTTTGCATTCCTTTTTGTCTGCTTCATTTACTGCATTTTTATATTTTTTCCTTTCATCAATTACATTCAATATCTGTTCTGTTACCCAAAGATTTCTATTAGCCCTCGTCTTTTTACCTACTTGATCCTCTGCTGCCTTCACTATTTCATCTCTCAAAGCTTCTACTGTATTTCTTTCCCCCATTCTTGTCAATCGTTCCCTAATGCTCTCCCTGAAACTCTCTACAACCTCTGGTTCTTTCAGTTTATCCAGTTCCCATCTCCTCAAATTCCCACCTTTTTACAATTTCTTCAGTTTGAATCTACAGTTCATAACCAATAGATTGTGGTCAGAGTCCACATTTGCCCCTGGAAATGTCTTACAATTTAATACCTGGTTCCTAAATCTCTGTCTTACCATTATATAATCTATCTGAAACCTTCCAGTACCTCCAGGCTTCTTCCATGTATACAACCCTCTTTCATGATTCTTGAACCAAGTGTTAGTTATGATTAAGTTATGCTCTGTGCTAAATTCTACAAGGCGGCTTCCTCTTTCATTCCTTACTCCCATTCCATTTTCTGAAAGTATTTGTGTGGAGTGTGGCCATGTATGGAAGCGAAACATGGACGATATATAGTTTAGACAATAAGAGAATAGAAGCTTTCGAAATGTGGTGCTACATAAGAATGCTGAAGATTAGATGGGTTACGTAACTAATGAGGAGGTGCTGAATATAATTGAGGAGTAGAGGAATTTGGTGGACACGTTCTGAGACATCAAGGAATCACCAATTTAGTATTGGAGGGTAACGTGGAGGGTAAAAATCGTAGTGGGAGATCAAGAGATGAATACACTTAGCAGATTCAGAAGGATTTAGGTTGCAGTAGTCACTCGGAGATGAAGAAATGTGCACGGGATAGAGTAGCATGGAAAGATGCATCAAACCAAGTCTCTGAACTGAAGACCACAACAACAACAACAACATCATGCACAGCTATCCCGGCTGCGTGCAGAAAAGTGCATATATTTCCATACTGTCTTATCTACTGTTTTACCAACTAACACAGTCCCTCATGTCTCTCCTCCGTCTTAACGCTCTTACCTGATTAACATGGTAGAAATATAGGTATCCATCAAAGCAAATTCCTTCCTATCCTACTCAATCGTTCAGCTACTTTCTCGCATTCCTTCTCAATAGAACTAACCTCACTCTGAAAAAATCTCCTGCAGTATATTAAAGAAATGAATAATATTTCCAGCTTCAGAAAACAGTTAATGCCATATCTATTATAGCAATATTAAGGATTATCATTGTCCCTGCACACACTTGTTATCCTTGTACATCCTTTCTTCTTATCAGATCTTCCTCATTTTTCAATATTCTTAGCTGGTACAATCTCCTTAAATTTCCTTTTCCTAGAACTTGCTGCATCAGAAAACATGTATCTTGTACATCTATGAATTATTTTTATATCTGCCACTATCATTATTTCTACCATTCTCATCATCATTATTATTATTACGTCATTATTAGTGGCAGAAGCTGCCAGTATTAACTTTATTGGTTAACTGTCAGTATAATTTACTCATATGGCCATTTCAAACACTCAAATCATTTTAATACTATTTATCGTGTTAAAACTGTTATTTCTTAGGGAACAACGATGTAAAAGGCTGATACCACATATGTGAAACCCTGGCGCAATATAAGAGAGCATAATGGCACAAATCAGATCAGGTTAAGTAAATAAATAAATAAAATAATTAATCAGTTAATGTTTGTTGTCAGTACTGGTGTATCACATCGTCTAAAAATTATTGTCATTATTTGTATGTACACCGAGCAAATGCATGTCAGTGGCAATGCCAGCCATTCTTCCCATCCACGAGGTGATAGACCAACAGGGTTTCTGGTATTATTAACTTAAAACATCGTCTACAATTGTAGTAACTACTGTCACTACAAGACATATCCTCTACATCCTCTCTGTTTACTTCGCTGCACTACAAGTAACCTTAAAGTAGTACTCTTTCTTCTTCTCTAGAACACACATTTTTAGACCAAAATATAAATCATCTAACTATATATGCAGCTCAAGTCTTAGCACAATTAAAGTTGAATAATATGTGAATCATGTACAGTAGAATCATGTACAGTATATCTCTTATCCTTCAAATCACATAATGAGGTTCCAACATCAACTTATACAGCAGTAATACATTTACATTTACATTCATATTAATTCTTGTTCTGTAGATCTTGAATACGACATTTCATAAAGATGTGGAACATGTCACTTTAACATAAGTTTTCTTTACACAAATTAATTAATTAATTATTATTATTTTTTGACAGTTACTACTTCATATCTAAGAATTCATCTATTAAGTAGAAGGAGTTGTCATCCAGAAATTCTTTTAATTGCTTTTAAATGTTGGTTGGGTATCTGTCAGACTTTTAATACTATTTGGCAAATGAATAAGCATTTTTGTGGCACCATAATTCATCCCTTTTTGTGCCAAAGTGATATTTAATCTGGAATAGTGAATATCATCCTTTCTTCTGGTGTTTTAGCTATGCAGTTCGCTGTTATTTTTGAATAGGGATGGCTTATTAATGACAAATTTCATAAGCGAACATATGTATTGCGAAGGTTCTGTGACTATCCCAAGTTCGTTAAATAAATGTCTGCAAGGTGATCTTGGGTGTGCTCCAGCTATTATTTTGATTACACACTTTTGAGCAATGAATACTTTCTCTCTTAATGACGAATTGCTCCACAATATGATGTCATACGAAAAGCAGTGAATGAAAATAGGTATAGGAGGTTAATTTACTGATATGTTTATCACTAAAAATTGCAATAACACTAATAGCATAAGTAGCTGAACATAACCATTTCAGCAGGTCATCGAGATGTTTCTTCCAATTCAATTTCTCATCAGTGCACACACCTAGAAATTTTGAATAATCTGCCTTAGCAACAGACTTCCATTCATAGTCTATATTTATCAATGGTGTTATGCCATTTACTGTACAGAATTGTATAAACTGTGTTTTCTCAAAATTTAGTGAGAGTCCATTTTCTGAAAGACATTATTTGCAATTTCCTCAGCTGATTCTTGCTTCTTGGTTGTGATTACTATACTTGTATCAGCGAAAGGAACTAGCTTTGTATCTTCATGAATATAGAGTGGCAAGTCGTTAATATATATTAAGAACAATAAGGGACCCAAGACAGAACCCTGTGGGACACCATTCTTGATACCTCCCCAGTTAGAGAACTCTGTTGGTTTTTGCAGATTATCTGTATTGTTAATTTCAATCTTCTGCATTCTTCTGGTTAAGTATAAATTTTTGGTAGGAATAGAGGATGGGGAATACTTTATTTAATTTCTGTCATAATGAGTGAGATCACAGACAACAGTAATTTTTTTACATTTGTCAACACCTTTCACACACACTAACCCAGATTCAGATTCATTTATTTTACGATGATTCTTCGTCCTGGGAATGAAAGGCATAGATGACAGGTAATAGAATTTACCCATATCTCTACTGTAGAGCTCTGCAATCAGGAATGTCCAATATGCAATGATGTCACGGCTGTTGAATGACTCAAGTCCTGCCACTATATCGACTTTAGGTCAACATACTAAAGCAACAGTGACCCAGCCATTACCTTGCTGATTGGCATCATTGTTCCTAAGGGTAAAGTTCAGAACTCCACCACAGAAAACTGATGGACCGTGCAAGATGACTTGTGTGCCTACATAGTTCTCATTCTTGATAGAGATTTTGTCTATGGCGTTATAGACTGTTGGGTTGGTACACCTTCTCCTCCTATATGCGGCATCTTTCTTTCACCCAGTGATATGTGCTTCTATATCCTTACAACTGTCCTCTAGCCATTCCTTCTTATCCATTTTGCCCTTCCTGTCAGTCTTATGCTTTAGATACTTGTATTCCCGCTCGCTAGCTTCATTTACTGCATTTTTATATGTTCTCTTTTTATGAGTTACATTCAATATCTCCTGTGATATCCAATGATTTGTAGTAGGCCTTGACTTTTTATCTATTTGACCCCCTGCTGCCTTCACTTTGTCATCTCTCAATGCTACCCATTAATGTTTTAATGTATTCCTGTCCTCTATTGTAATCAATAGTTGTCTAATGCTTTCCCTGAAATTCTCAACAACCTCTGGTTATTTCAAATTATCTGTGTCCCTTCTCAATAACTTGCTACCTTACTGCAATTTCTTCAGTTTTCATGTGTGGATCAGAACCAGTAAATTGTAACGAATTCCTCTCCTGTGCCAACCTCTTCATGTAAGAATAGCACTTGCAACCTACGTTCTCAATTATTTGCAGGATATATTCGAGTCTCTGACTTCTTCGACAGTTTTTACCATCTACAGCTTCCTCTAGTACTATGGAAGTCATTCCTTGATGTCTTAGCAGATGTCCTGTCACCCTGTGCCTTCTCCTTGTCAGTGCTTTGCATATATTCCTTTCCTCTCTGATTCTGACAGAACCTCCTCATTCCTTACCTTATCACTCCTTCTAATTTTCAACATTAGTCTGTAGCACCACATCTCAAATGCTTTGATTCTCTTCTGTTCTAGTTTTCCCAAAGTCCATGTTTCACTGCCATACAATGTTGTGCTCGAAATGTACATTCTCAGAGATTTCTTCCTCAAATTAAGACCTATGTTTGGTGCTAGTAGGCTTCTGTTGGTCAGGAATACCATTTTTGCCAGTGCTAGTCTGCTTTTGATGTCGTCCTTGCTCTGTCCATCACTGTTCATTTTGCTGCCTAGGTAGCAGAATTCCTTAATTTCATCTACATCATCAATCCTGATGTTAGGTTTCTCGCTGTTCTCATTTCTGACACTTCTCATTACTTCTGTCTTTCTTCAATTTACTCTCAATTCATAGTCTGTACTCGTCAGATTGTTCATTCCATTCAATATATCATGTAATTCTCCTTCAATTTCACTCAGGATAGCAATGTCATCAACGAATCATGTCTTTGATACCCTTTCCACCTTGAATTTTAATTCCACTACTGAACCTTTCTTTTGTTTCCATCATTGCTTCTTCAGTGCACAGATTGCATAGTAGGGGCAAAAGCCTGCATCCCTGTCTTACACATGTTTTAATCCGAGCACTTCGTTCTTGGTCGTTCACTCTTATTATTCTCTCTTGGCTCTTGTACATATTGTATATTATCTGTCTCTCCTCTAGCTTACCCCTACTTTTCTCAGAATTTCGAACATCTTGCACCATTTTACATTGTCGAACGCTTTTTCCAGGTCGACAAATCCTATGAACATGTCTTGATTTTTATTTAGTCTGGCTTCCATTATCAATCGCAACGTCAGAATTGCTCCTCTGCTGCCTTTACCTTTTCTAAATCCAAACTGACGTCGTCTAGCACATCCTCAATTTTCTTTTCCAATCTTCTGTATTTTGTCCTTGTCAGGAACTTTTATGATTGTTCGATAATTCTCGTACTTGTCAGCTGTTGCAGTCTTCGGAACTATGTGGATGGCATTTTTCCGAAGGTCAGATGGTATTTCGCTGGGCTCATACATTCTATACACCAACGTTAAGACCGAGCGAGGTGGCGCAGTGGTTAGCACACTGGACTCGCATTCGGGAGGACGACGGTTCAATCCCGTCTCCGGCCATCCTGATTTAGGTTTTCCGTGATTTCCCTAAATCGTTTCAGGCGAATGCCGAGATGGTTCCTTTGAAAGGGCACGGCCGATTTCCTTCCCAGTCCCTCCCTAACCCGAGCTTGCGCTCCGTCTCTAATGACCTCGTTGTCGACGGGACGTTAAACACTAACCACCACCACCAACGTTAAGAGCCGTTTTGTTACCGGTTCCCCCAATGATTTTTTGAAATTCTGATAGAATGTCATCCATCCCTTCTGACTTATTTGATCTTAACTCCTCCAAAGCTCTTTTAAGTTCTGTTTCTATTACTGGATTCCCAATCTCTCCCATATCGACTCCTATTTCTTCTTCTGTCACATCAGACAATCCTTCCCCGTCAAACAGGCCTTCGATGTACTCTGTCCACCTATCCGCTTCCTCCTCTGCATTTAACAGAGGAATTCCGCTGGCACTCTTAATGCTACCACCCTTGCTTTTAATGGCACCGAAGGTTGTTTTGACTTTCCTCTATACTGAGTAAGCTCTTCCAGTAATTATTTCTTTGTCGATTTCTTCACATTTTTCATGCAGCCATTTCGTCTTAGCTTCCCTGCACTTCCTATTTATTTCATTCCCCAGAGACTTGTATTTCTGTATTCCTGAATTTCCCTGAACATTTTTGAACTTCCTTCTTTCAATGAATAAATGAGGTATTTCTTCTGTAGCCTTGGTTTCTCCGCAGTTACCTTCTTTGTACCTATGTATTTCACTCCAACTTCAGTGATTGCCTTTTTAGACATGTACATTCCTCTTCAACTGTACTGCCTGCTGAGCTATTCCTTATTGCTGTACTTATAGCCTTAGAGAGTTTCAAGTGTATCTTGTCATTCCTTAGTACTTCCTGTCTTACCATGATATAATCAATCTGAAACATTCCGATGTTTCCAGGTCTCTTCCACGTATGTAACCTTCGTTCTCGATTCTTAGACAAAGTGTTAGCAATGATTAAATTATACTCTGTGCAAAACTCTGTCAGGTGGCTTCCTCTTTCATTCCTTTACACCAGTCCATATTCACTTGCTATTTTTCCACCACTTCCTTTTTTAACTATCGAATTACAGTCCCTCATCACAATCAAACCTTCATCTCCCTTAACACTAGATAGTCTGGAGATCCGAATGGAGAACTGTGTACCCTCCGGAATATTTTGCGCAATAGGATTTCATCATCACTTAGAGTAGAGTAGCATGCCCTTGGAAATAATTACAGCTGTAGTTTCCCTTGCTTTCAACCATTCGTAGTACCAGAACAGCAAGGCCGTGTTGGCTGACGTTACATGGCCATTTCAGTCACTCATGCAGACTGCAACTATTGAAATGGCTGTTGCCCCTCTTCAGGAACTACATTTTTGTCTGGCCTCTCAACATACCCCCCCTCCCTCTCCCAAACTGTTTACGTGAAATGAATTCGCAGTTGCGAATAAAAACAAACGTCAGCTGTATAAGGAAATGACGACAACGAAAATTTGCACGTGACTCGGATTTCCCGCTTTACGGGAGCAGTCGCCTTAACCGCTATGGCTATTCGTGTACGATTCACGGTCAGACCCAAAATACTATATTTCGTCAATCCTGCGTCACAGTCTGTGACGGTAGACACATGTAATTCCCTTACAGGGATCGACATTTTTTAAAATTGAAAGTCGCTGCCTGATATCGGTGGATAAATACGATGCAGCACTGCCTCTGTTGTTAAGGAGAACGATGCAATGTTCCTTCGGAAATACACGCATGTCCGAAAATGGCATACACATTCTCAATAATACAGCTTTTGGAACATCGTTTATACCCGTCCATTATTGTTGCACCTACACTACGGCTATTCGAGTCATTGAGGCACGCTAGTATAGATAGACGTTTTTCCCTCTATCTGCGAGTGGAACAGGAAAGGAAACGACTAGTTGTGGCACAGGAGACCCTCCGCTACACGCCGTACGGTGGCTTGCGGAGTATGTTTGTAGCTGTAGAGGGCAGGAGGGACCACCGAAGAAACCATAGCTGACAACACGGCCACACCCCCACATTCCCTCCAAAACACCACTCGCGACTAATAGCTCTAATACTACCTACTTATGCATGTCAGTAGCTAAGATAGGCCTAGTACGGAGCAAACAATAAAAGCAAGACATGCAATGTATAATAAAATTGTCAAGAAATAAGCATAATGAAAAGATATAATGAAATTGTCAAGTAATGAAATTAATAAACCCACAGTACAAAATATAAAATTAATAAAACCATAGTATAAAATATAAAAGGGGCCAAAAAGACATACCACAAATAAAATATAATTACGGAAGATACGTCAGTAAACAGGTACGTCATACTAAGAGTGCAAGCTATGGATGCACACAGTGCAACACCACGTATGGGGTAACCTACATAATCAGAGCGAATAAAATCTCCAGTAACGGAGAAGCCAGTGTGACTAATAAATTCCAAAAAATTCTAAATATATACAGAGCTGCAGAGTTACACATTAGGTACTAACCTCAGGAACAATATATTACGTACAACCCATTAAAAGAAAACTTCAACCTAGTTTTGAAAACATCATGCGACACCATACAGTTGACATGACACGTAATCTCCAAGATGATGGAAAGATGATCAAATACGACAGTTTGTTATAGTGGAGACCGCTGTATACATTGCAAGTGGTTGCTGAGCACCCATTTATGTTTCAGTTCGATTTTGTCATTGAGGCTACCGTCTGGATGTTGAATCGTGCACTTCATGATTTCTGACTCTCCCAAGACGTTAAGGACTGGGTCTCATAATTGTTTACGGGAGATTTCTTAGTCACCTTTAAAGTTACTCAAGCTGTGTGCCAAATGCATCTCTAAAGCTGGCTTACCATTACGAGTGGTACAGTGTTCCCTTAACCTAATATGAAAACTTCCACCTGTCTGCCTGAGGTATCTGCACAACTGAAGCGGATTTATGCATCATAAAAATTTTTGACTACAGTTGTAAATGTCCAGCAAAACGCACATTATGCCAGTCAGGCGGCGTGGGCCTTTTTTACATACTTTAATTTACGAAAGAAATTAATTGGCACTGATACCGCAATAAAGTCCAATAAAAATGTGTGGACTAGAGATTAGATCCTAAGTATGTCGACGCTTAAGTCAGCAAAACTAGTGGAAAATATCGTAGTTACGTGGACAATATCAAAAAACAGCGTTTGCAAAAGGAGATCTGTGGTCTGTACAAATGCAACAACCAGAATAACACGAAGTTCTATTTCTCAGTCACATCTTGAGTTAGCGGATGCAGAGCCGTTTGACGTAGTTTTTACACTACTGGCCATTAACATTGCTACACCAAGAAGATGATGTGCTACAGACGCGAAATTTAACCGACAGGAAGAAGATGCTGTGATACGCAAATGATTAGCTGTTCAGAGTAATCATACAAGGTTGGTGCCGGTGGTGACACGTACAACGTGCTGACATGAGGAAAGTTTCCAACCGATTTCTCATACACAAACAGCAGTTGACCGGCGTTGACTGGTGAAACGTTGTTGTAATGCATCGTGTAAGAAGGAGAAATGCGTACCATCACGTTTCCGACTTTGATTAAGGTCGGATTGAAGCCTATCACGATTCCGGTGTATCGTATCGCGATATTGCTGCTCGCCTTGGACGAGATCCAATGACTGTTAACAGAATATGGAATCGGTGGGTTCACGAGTGTAATACGGAACGCCGTGCTGGATCCCAATGGCCTCATATCACTAGCAGTCGAGATAACAGGCATCTTATCCGCATGAATAAAAATCTCTCGGTGTACATGCCGCGTCAATTCAAGATAAAACTCCAAGCTTTCGACCACTACCTCCATGGTCGTCGTGAGGGCTAAAACCGACTGTCGTGAACTAGCGAGGCTCCCACTTCTATATGTAAAGGACGGCTTCTGATTGGCTGGAATACGTCAGGCAACAGCGGTATGGCGTGTAGTGAAGTGGTGCCCTCTACTTCCATAGATATAGTTTCTATCCCGCGTTGCTTGCAGCGCCATACCTTGAATCAGGAGGTAAAGTGCGGGAAGTTTTTCTCTGCGATAATAACTTTAACAGAGACAACGGCTATGCACTTAGCAACACTTGGGAAGAGTGCACTGGATAAAGAAAAATTGCAAACTTCCCGCACTTTACCTCCTGATTCAAGGTATGGCGCTGCAAGCAACGCAGGATAGAAACTACATCTATGGAAGTAGAGGGCACCACTTCACTACGCGCCATATCGCTGTTGACTGACGTATTCCAGCCAATCAGAAGACGTCCTTTGCATATAAAAGTGGGAGCCTCGCTAGTTCACGACAGTCGGTTTTAGCCCTCACGACGACCATGGAGGTAGTGGTCGAAAGCTTGGAGTTTTATCCTGAATTGACGCGGCATGTACACCGAGAGATTTTTATTCAAGAAATACGTCGTGAAAGACTTCACAGCCATATCTTATCCGCATGGCTGTAACGGATCGTGCAGCCACGTCTCGATCCCTGAGTCAACAGATGGGGTCGTTTGCAAGACAACAACCATCTGCACGAACAGTTCGACGACGTTTGCAGCAGCATAGACTATCAGCTAGGAGACCATGGCTGCGGTTACCCTTGACGCTGCATCACAGACAGGAGCACCTGCGATGGTGTACTCAACGACGAACCTGGGTGCACGAATGGCAGAACGTCATTTTTTCGGATGAATCCAGGTTCTGTTTACAGCATCATGATGGTCGCATCAGTGTTTGGCGACATCGGGGTGAACGCACACTGGAAGCGTGTATTCGTCATCGCCATACTGGCGTATCACCCAGCGTGATAGTATGGGGTGCCATTGGTTACATGTCTCGGTCACCTCTTGTTCGCATTGCCAGCATTTTGAACAGTGGACGTTACATTTCAGATGTATTACAACCCATAGTTCTACATTCGATCCCTGCGAAATCCTACATTTCAGCAGGATAATCCACGACCTCTTGTTGCAGGTCCTGTGCGGGCCTTTCTGGATACAGAAAATGTTCGACTGCTGCCCTGGCCAGCACATTCTCCAGATCTCTCAGCAACTGAAAACGTCTGCTCAATGGTGGCCGAGCAACAGGCTCGTCACAATACGTCAGTCACTACTCTTGATGAACTGTGGTATCGTGTTGAAGCTTCATGGGCAGCTGTACCTGTGCACGCCATCCAAGCTCTGTTAGACTCAATGCCCAGGCGTATCAAGGCCGTTATTACGGCCAGAGGTGGTTGTTCTGCATACTGTTTTTTCAGGATCGATGCACCCAAATTGCGTCAAAATGTAATCACATGTCAGCCCTAGTAAAATATAGTTGTCCAATGAATACCCGTTTATCATCTGCATTTCTTCTTGGTGTAGCAATTTTAGTGGCCAGTAGCATAAGTATATCATTATTCGCATGGAAATATTTCAGCAGGAAGCTGAGACTAGATACGTACGTAAGCTCCCATATCCGGTGACAAGGCAGAAACCACACGGGAGGGAGAAACCCGGACTTAAATCTCCTTTTCAATTTTTTCACAGTGTGCTAAATCGTAACAGAATTCAGTTCTCTGAGCCAGAGTTGAAATAATTAGACAAGGGTGTCACGCATTATAACAAGCAGTGGTTTACGCAAGAAGAGGCAGAATCCGTAATCGCCAATGCCACATCAGCATTAGGTCAGGCGAAAGTACTACCAGCGGAAAAGAATAAGATTACAGTCAAATTGAACAAACCTATCATCAGACAGAGCGTAGCAGAGAGGGTGGATAGGTTCATGATGAAGTTATCATTACTTAGAGTATTAACTAGAAGTTAATTGATAATGACGGCTTGATTATTAGAGTGGGCAAAGGTAAAAGAGCAATTATTTTATCACAGGTAGAATACACAGAGGAAGTTGACGGCTTTATAGCTAAAAGTAATGTAGGACAGGTAAAATCCAACCTGACTAATAAGTCTGTAGCAGAACTAAACCTATATTCCGGAGCTGCAATAAGGTATTCACAGAGCCTCACATGTAATTCCAATGAATTCTACAACATCTCTCGTCTATGTGACTATCAAACTTCACAGAGTGCCTCAGTTAGGCCTACTATTAATGTTCTTGGTAGCCCAGGACATCAATTGGACCAATTTCTTAAAAAAGGTACTTAATCAGCAGTACTTTTCCTCTGAATCATACACACTAAAAATATAGGGGAAATTATTAAACGCCTACAAGCAGTGAAGATACCTGCGGATGCTAATACAGCATCCGTCGATGTAAGAAAACATGTACTCTAACATCCCAATACCTGAAGTGTTATTTACTATAGAAGACAACCTACGCACCTTCAGTAATCGGGAAGGTGACTACGTTAGCGAATTTATGAAACTATTAGTGATTATTCTTAAGTATAATTACTTTGTATTTGGAGATAATGCGCACAGTACAAGATTAGTAATGCGTTCCCTGATAGCTACCACAGCTGGAAACATTTATATGTCCCACTTGGACAGTAAATTTTTCAGTGACCACCCGCAGTTTAAAGACAGAGAACTACACTCCTGGAAATTGAAATAAGAACACCGTGAATTCATTGTCCCAGGAAGGGGAAACTTTATTGACACATTCCTGGGGTCAGATACATCACATGATCACACTGACAGAACCACAGGCACATAGACACAGGCAACAGAGCATGCACAATGTCGGCACTAGTACAGTGTATATCCACCTTTCGCAGCAATGCAGGCTGCTATTCTCCCATGGAGACGATTGTAGAGATGCTGGATGTAGTCCTGTGGAACGGCTTGCCATGCCATTTCCACCTGGCGCCTCAGTTGGACCAGCGTTCGTGCTGGACGTGCAGACCGCGTGAGACGACGCTTCATCCAGTCCCAAACATGCTCAATGGGGGACAGATCCGGAGATCTTGCTGGCCAGGGTAGTTGACTTACACCTTCTAGAGCACGTTGGGTGGCACGGGATACATGCGGACGTGCATTGTCCTGTTGAAACAGCAAGTTCCCTTGCCGGTCTAGGAATGGTAGAACGATGGGTTCGATGACGGTTTGGATGTACCGTGCACTATTCAGTGTCCCCTCAACGATCACCAGTGGTGTACGGCCAGTGTAGGAGATCATTCCCCACACCATGATGCCGGGTGTTGGCCCTGTGTGCCTCGGTCGTATGCAGTCCTGATTGTGGCGCTCACCTGCACGGCGCCAAACACGCATACGACCATCATTGGCACCAAGGCAGAAGCGACTCTCAACGCTGAAGACGACACGTCTCCATTCGTCCCTCCATTCACGCCTGTCGCGACACCACTGGAGGCGGGCTGCACGATGTTGGGGCGTGAGCGGAAGACGGCCTAACGGTGTGCGGGACCGTAGCCCAGCTTCATGGAGACGGTTGCGAATGGTCCTCGCCGATACCCCAGGAGCAACAGTGTCCCTAATTGTCTGGGAAGTGGCGGTGCGGTCCCCTACGGCACTGCGTAGGATCCTACGGTCTTGGCGTGCATCCGTGCGTCGCTGCAGTCCGGTCCCAGGTCGACGGGCACGTGCACCTTCCGCCGACCACTGGCGACAACATCGATGTACTGTGGAGACCTCACGCCCCACGTGTTGAGCAATTCGGCGGTACGTCCACCCGGCCTCCCGCATGCCCACTATACGCCCTCGCTCAAAGTCCGTCAACTGCACATACGGTTCACGTCCACGCTGTCGCGGCATGCTACCAGTGTTAAAGACTGCGATGGAGCTCCGTATGCCACGGCAAACTGGCTGACACTGACGGCGGCGGTGCACAAATGCTGCGCAGCTAGCGCCATTCGACGGCCAACACCGCGGTTCCTGGTGTGTCCGCTGTGCCGTGCGTGTGATCATTGCTTGTACAGCCCTCTCGCAGTGTCCGGAGCAAGTATGGTGGGTCTGACACACCGGTGTCAATGTGTTCTTTTTTCCATTTCCAGGAGTGTACTTTACAAATGGTACGTGGATGATGTCATTGTAGTTTTTGATGGTAGTATTGAACAGATGAATCTAATGCATACAGCTCTTAATAGGTGAGCTCCGAATATTGAATTCTCAGTTGAGCATGAAATTAATGGCATCTTACTGTATCTCGATCTTTGTGCTCTCTGTAGGGTGGTAATGTTGGTTTGATGTACGTCGTAAACCTTCCTCAACTGCTACACTAATTCATAGCTCGTCCAATGCCCGAAATCTTATAAAATAGCTGCTTTTAGGTCATTGCTCCATACAATGTTAGAAATCGCGTTGAGTCCTAGTACTGCGCAAAAAGAATTACAAGACATTAAGTATGTGGTACAGCAGAACGGTTATTCGACTAAGGTCGTCGACATTTTGTTTAAAAAAATTGAAATAAGGTAGATTAACAGAAAACATTGTAGCACCCTCCTCAGGTTAGACAACGAGGCGGCCAAGAAGAAGTAATGTAGAATCCCCTACCTTGTTTCAGCATCCGACTAACTAGGGAGATGTTTGAGATCTGTGAGTGTTACCCTGAATTATCTGTACCTAAAAATAACGGTCAACGTTGGGTCCATCATGAGAAGCATGTAGTTTGTCCTTGTAATAATGTTGGTATTTACTTTATCAGGTACCCATAGTGAGTGTAGATACATTGGGCTGCAAGAGAAGTTTTCATACTAGGTTTAGAGAACATTGTAATTCTAAGTCAGCTTTAGCGGTGCATTTAGCAAGTAATGAGCACAGCTTGTGTAATATTAAAGGTGACTTAGAGACCGTACACAAACAATCGAAAAGCCCAGTCCTTAAAATTTTGAAAGTGTTAAAAATTATGAAATGCAGAGTTCAACATCCAGATAGTAGCCTCAATGAGCAAACCAAACTTAAACGTAAAGGGATGCTCAGCCACTGCTTACAATGTCTACAGTGGCCTCCACTGGAACAGGTTGTCGTATTTGGCCATCTTCGCATGAAGTTGTATCTATAACATCTCGTTCCCTGACCTTGGGGTTGCGTGTCAATGTTTTCAAAACTAGGATGATGATTCCTTTAATGGTTTGTATGAAATATTTTGTTCCTCAGCTTAGTACCTAATGTGTAACTCTGCAGCTCTGTATATATTTAGTATTTTTTGGAGTTTACTAGTTATGCTGGCTTCTCCGTTACTGGAGATTTTATTTGCTCTGCTTATGTAGGTTATACCATACGTGATGTTGGACTGTGTGTATCCATAGCCTTGCATTCTTAATATGACGTACTCTGAATATTATCATATCTTCCGCTATTATGTTTTATTTGCGGTATTTCAGTTAGGTTCAGTTTATATTTTATACTATAATTTTATTAATTTTAGATTTTGTACTATGGCTTTATTAATTTTATTTCTTGAGTATTGCATTATACCTTTTCATTATTCTAATTTCTTGACACTTGTATTATACATTTCATGTTGTAACAACAACAACGCTGTACTATTATAAAAATAATATTTTTTTTCTGATTTTTCGATAAATTAGTGTAATCGATGTTCCGATTTCATTTCTTTTTTTTTGTTTCATGCCATTATGTTAAAGAAACTGTAAACAATTTTCAATGTGAATATTAATGTTTATGTCAAATTTCAAGCAATATTGTAATAGAATTGAAGTGTAACAAACGTTGAATCTATTGTAACATGTTTAAAATTGTAATTGTGCGTCTAGTCCATACGTAGGCAATCTGTTAGGATATGTAGAATGCAAAACCTCTGGTGAATACCCTGTCTGTAGGGGAGCGGTAAAAGGGGGATGGCAGGTGAGCGCGGGAAAATGCACACGGGCGCTGCACGGCCTAACGGGCTCAGCAGTGGTAGTCGGAGTTGGGCATTGGTCTGAGCAACACGTTCTGGATCGAGGAGGCTCTCCTGGAAGACGTAGTTTCATTGAGCCTCGGATATGCCGTTCCGACGCCTATACAGCATGGCAAAATTCTATAGGCACTAAATGGAAAAGTATTGCGACGCAATGAAGAAGTAAAGTGCTGATATATCAAGAGCCATTGCTGTGGTTGTATGTGTGCTCTGTGCCTCGCCATCTCGCCGCCCGCCAACCGCCACATCGATACAAACAGGTTGAAACTTTTAGTACTGTATTCGTGTGGACCAGTGTTACTTTTGTTCCATACTGTTCAATAACAACTTAAATTTTACCAGAACTGTCCTATCATTTAATTATCTTACAACTAACCTAGACAGGGTCCTTTCCAAATGTTGTGCAATCCGAGTGTCCCGAAATGAAGAATTAAAGTTTATGTTAATAATAATTACCGGCAGACCTAGCTATGTTAGAATGACGTTTAAAGAACTTTTTTGTTAATGAACCAATAGACGAATAACAAGGTCTGACAAAGTTGGAAGATAATTTTGATATTGATTTAGTAATGAAGCTTAATTATTTCAAGACAGATATAATGGTATTTAAATGAGCAGGAAATAAGACAAAAAGAGTAGTAAATCATGTATTGGAAATCTTGAGGGCATAATGATTTCAGTAATTAATTGTTTTAATACAGTGATCATAACAGTTTCAGGGTCCCCCCCCCCCTTTTTATTCATTTGAATTCCGTAGTGTTCTAAACTGATTTGACCAGCAAAGTCAATGCCAAAATAGAAACCAAAATTTATCAATGTTTTTTTACCTTTATCAAAATTGACATTGTGTGTGTGTTGCGAAAGTGCTATTTCTAGGGTAACCTATGCCCGATTTTAATCAGATCAATAGGCAGTACGACGTTTTGTGGTAAACATTATAGTGTAATGTTGTGTATTTATGGTTTATCCATATTAGTACAGAAAGTGAAATTATCAGTTCAGTAGATTTTCTGGTTCTAAAATTTCCCATATTATGCAGTGTTATTACGTGTGGTTTTGTATGAACGTACATCAACTTGTACAGGGAAGAAACTCAGTTAATGCCTAATTAAGCTGGCGACCGTATTATTAACAAATTGGTAGCATCTTCTGTGTTGTTTCTTGTCCGTCCTGGCGTGTAGGTGCATTTCGGACTTGCTTGACGTATCATTGTTATTGCAGAGTGGGTGTAAGTCTTATTTGCCTCCATTCAGGTACACGCTGTCAATTTCTATACAAAAATCCTTTCTCATAAGGTGAAGCCCGTCAACTTACCATAGTACAGGCTTTAATGAGTATCGTGTGCACTAGCGCAGCGTTACAAGTGGCTCCCGGTGACAGGACATCCAGTTGTTGTCGGTCACAAATTAATGTGAATACCGAACAGTGGATGTTCAGTGGCACGAATTGCAATAACATGTAGTAAAATAAATAGCAGTGAACGTCAAGTATGGTAGTGTGGTGTAATTTGCGTTCAGTATGGACAGGAACGTAGAAACAGTAGATGTGCCGAGTGTAATGGAAAATGCGGCTGGCAATGACAGGAGTTTACGCGGCCAGATAACAGATGGCGTTAGCGGAAGACAATTGGCGTACATACAATATCACGAACATGTTAACGAACAGATTGAAATATCGAGATTGCCTAGAACACAGCAAGGAATAAAACAGGAAGTAGAGGATGACTTTGTAGATGATAGTGGGTATGTGAACGAATCCACTGAGATGTTTGATTCACCACAAATAAAGAAAGAACCGAAAGAAAATTTTGATGTAGCATCGGAACACACCGATTTCGTCGAACAAGACAGTGTAAAAATTTTAAGCATGAACGATTTATTTGAAGAATTAACCAAACAAATTGCCGGACAGAGTGAGCAGCTCAAAACACAGAATGATCAGCTTAAAAGACACGTTGATGAGCAGCTTAAAACTCAAAGTAATCAGCTCAAAACACAGAATGATCAACTTAAAACACACGTTGATCAGCAGCTCAAAACACAAAGTAATCAGCCCAAAACACAGAATGATCAGCTTAAAACACACATTGGTCAGCTTAAAGCACAGGTCGAAGAACAAGGAATTAAAATTAGTAAACAAATAGAACAGGTAGAACAAAAAGTGAATAATTTAAGCTCTGTAGTAAATACTATGAAGTTTGAAATTGACACAATTAATAAAAATATGGATATTATGCAGGGGGAAATTGACAACTTTAACAGTAGGTTTGATGTTGAAATTCTTAACATCCAAGAGAAAGTAGAGCCTCTGGTTGAAACAAAAGTAGACGAAAAAGTTTTCGGTCTTAAAACTGAGATTGTAAACGAATGTCAACACGGAATCTCACAGTTGAAAAAGGCAGTTTCTGACACTGAAAGAGATTTAGACGAGAAAGTTACCGGATGTGTACAAAAGTGTGAACAAAATACATCGAAAATTCGAGGCAAAATTTTCGATCTCGAGAGTAAAATCAAAGATAGGCCTGGTGTTGTCTGTAATGGCACACCACTTACGAAGCTGTTGGAAGGTGAGGAACGCTTCGATCCCGCCAACAAACATAACGGATGGCATCCGTTAGATTTCATCAAAAATTGCGAGAGAATGTTTCCTGAACACTTGTCTGGTCAGGAAAAGATAAACATAGTAATTAGCGCCTTAGCAGGTGACGCTAAGCGCTGGGGAATTAATTTGAATACCGAACTAATGACGTTCGAAGAGTTAAACAAAAGTTTACGGAAGAATATTGGTCCGAACAAAAACAGGATCATTTGTGGCGCGAGTTTATCATGGCCAAGCTTCATGATAATAGGGGCAGGAATTCTTTGAAAGATTTCTGCGAATATTGGTACCGAAAATTGACACATTTTAGAGGGAGAAGATCCGATTCTGAAATCATATGGGAGCTATATAAAAAGCTTCCAGAAGATTCAAAGAGATATGTGGGAAGCAATCATCGTAGCTTCCAAGCGTTTCTCGAGAGGGTCGAAGACGAAGACTATTGGCGCGAAAGTCGTGCCAATTATCAGAATTTTGGTAACAGAAATAATCGCAATAATGACGAGAGAAATGACGGCGATGGGTTTCGCGTCAACGTGATACAAAGAGGTAGAGGCAGAGGAAGAGGAAGAGGGAGTTATCCAGGTAGCAGTAGAGGGTACACCGCGCAAAATAATAACGACGCGGGAAACTGATTTCCGCGAACGTTGCGGGCCAAACGGAAGAGGACAGAACATACCAGCCCTGATTTAAGAAATGTTACCGGACTGACAGTAAAGTTATGAGACAGGTTAGAGACAGGCGTGGAACGACGCAACATGTTGTTGCGAAACAAGCGTCAGGTGCGAGCGCTGGTGAGTCATCTTCGCCGCGCAGAGCAATACATGTTAACAGGCGAGTGGAGCATCATAGGGCAACGGCCCAGCCTAGCAGAACAGCTGTTCTGAGAGAAGCCGCTAGCAACGTGGCAGCATTAGGTACAAACATTGCCGTAAGAGCTGGTGAATACATTACAAGTGGTAATTCCGTGGCGAAGGAAATAGTAGATAAAACAGTGGATACACAGAGAGGTGCGGTTAGCAGTGTTAGCAATAAAGTAAAAGGCGAGAATGAATTAGCAGAAGTAACTAATTGGCGTGTGCAGATCGATGATCTGTACAAGGGCCTCAAGCAATGTGAGTGGGAGGATTTTAAGAAGGAATATGAGGCAAGGAGGTTAATTAGTGGATAAGGAAATAGTAGGGACGTCGATAAGGTGACGTGGCCCAAATTTGAAGAGGAGAGAGTAAATAGCGCCGCGCAAAGTACGCGTGCTGCCAATAGGACGAAGGTTAAAGATAGGAAGGAATTGGAGGATGAAATCCTGAGCATTGACGAGGAAGTAACTTCTGTTAACGGTCCGCCAACAGTACGCACTGCTACCGAAAGGCACCGTGGGGAAGGGGCAGATAATTACCTAAAAGTAATTGAAGTCCACGAGGATTACACTAAATATGAAGTAACAGTGGATGTGAGTAAAGCTGATAATGAGGTCGTTTTGCCAAAAGAGGATATTGAGTTAAAATCAAAATCTGATGAAGATGCAGAGGAAGAACTTAGTGCCTGTCTCAGAAAAGCTTTTATGTTAGAACCTGAAATCGATGCAGAATGGCTGGATTCTGACGATAGTTCAGATGACGAGTATTTCGGTACTAGTGAAAAAATGGGAATACAGCTAACTGCGATATTGTACCTATTGATGACGAAGTTTCAAAACAGAAACCAGACGTTGAGACTGAACACAGAAAGAAAGAGCCACCTGATGACTCAGTGTTTATTTTGCAAAGAGTTCAAGTAAGCAAAGACTTTGAACTCCAGAAACCGAGAAAGCCACCAGATATAAATGGTTCACAGGTCAGGAACGTATCTTGGGACGATGTCACAGTCGACCAAGGTGCGTTGTGAAAAAAAAAAAACAGGAAGGGGCATGATGTAGAGCCTGGGGCAGATTTATATTGGACTTTGAGAATGTCATGAACACCTTACATCATGAAACTACTGGGTTTCCACCGGAAGAAATTTTGTTAGGCAGCAGAGGTAAAAGTTTAATTGAGGAAAAACTAGAGTTTCCACCTTGTACAAGCTTGGGGTTGAGTCAAAAGAAAGAATTAGTCAGAAAAAGGGCAAAGCAAAAAGCTGAATCTAGATCTAAAAGACACGACAAAAACCTGAAAGTTTCAAAATTTAAAATTGGAGATTATGTTCTTTTAAAAACCCACGAAAAATCTAGAGACCTGAACCATGAAATTTCCAAATTTAAATATATTTATAATGGACCGTATGTAATACAGAACATTCCGCACGATAATGCTTACTACCTGATCTACCCAAAATCCAAAAGACCTTTAGGTATAAGAAATGTTGTGGACCTGAAACTGTATGTTCCTAGGAGAGAGTGACCTAAGTACACTCGGAGAGCAATTTGCAGTAAATGTGCTGTATCTTATGATGAAACCATTTTATTCTAAATGTAACAAATCGTTGTAAATGTATGTATACCAATGTCAGTGTGCTAATGTAGTTATGTGAGTTTCAGATTACCAAATGTCCTATAAATGTAAAGATGTATGGAGAAAAGGGTTGAAAAGAAAAAGCAAATGCTGTAAGCCAGATAAAAGATAGGACTGCCGAAAACCAAAGTGGGCAGTATATGATTCATAATATAAAGGACTGCCAAAATTCAAAGAGGGCAGATAAATGGTCAAAGAAGAATTGTAAGTCTGGTACAGGAGATGTAATAAAATGGTGCGAAATGGACTGCCCAAATCTGAATAATAGGCAGCAAATATGTGTAGTAATTTTCTAAATATTATTGTGTGTTTATTAGTAAATAAGGAAATGGACTGCCATTCAATGCAAGCAGCAACAAATTGTTTTATAGTGTATATAGGTGTTTGTATCTGCTTTATTGTTAAGTACTAGTGTTCCAGAATTTGAAATTATTTCTTTGAGAAATTTAATAAAAAATGAGTAATCTGCTATTTAAATCATATTGTGATAGGAGGTTGGACTGTGCCAAAGGCACTTAAGTAAACGATAGGTAAATGTTCTTGATATGTTAAAAAGTATAGACGTAGATAGTGTGAGTGAAAGGAAGTTTCTGGTATAAACTTTTGTGATGGGACATTCACACAAAGATTCAGAACCCCTGTATAAAGTTCAGTGTTCCCATCAAATTTGAACTTAGTGAAATTTACTGGAAACAGGGGCATGTTAACAACAACAACACTATACTATTATACAAATAATATTTTTTCTGATTTTTCGATAAATTAGTGTAATCGATGTTCCGATTTCATTTCTTTTTTTTGTTTCATGCCATTATGTTAAAGAAACTGTAAACAATTTTCAATGTGAATATTAATGTTTATGTCAAATTTCAAGCAATATTGTAATAGAATTGAAGTGTAACAAACGTTGAATCCATTGTAACATGTTTAAAATGGTAATTGTGCGTCTGATCCATACGTAGGCAATGTGTTAGGATATGTAGAATGCAAAACCTCTGGTGAATACCCTGTCTGTAGGGGAGTGGTAAAAGGGGGATGGCAGGTGAGCGCGGGAAAATGCACACGGGCGCTGCACGGCCTAACGGGCTCAGCAGTGGTAGTCGGAGTTGGGCATTGGTCTGAGCAACACGTTCTGGATCGAGGAGGCTCTCCTGGAAGACGTAGTTTCATTGAGCCTCGGATATGCCGTTCCGACGCCTATACAGCATGGCAAAATTCTATAGGCACTAAATGGAAAAGTATTGCGACGCAATGAAGAAGTAAAGTGCTGATATATCAAGAGCCATTGCTGTGGTTGTATGTGTGCTCTGTGCCTCGCCATCTCGCCGCCCGCCAACCGCCACATCGATACAAACAGGTTGAAACTTTTAGTACTGTATTCGTGTGGACCAGTGTTACTTTTGTTCCATACTGTTCAATAACAACTTAAATTTTACCAGAACTGTCCTATCATTTAATTATCTTACAACTAACCTAGACAGGGTCCTTTCCAAATGTTGTGCAATCCGAGTGTCCCGAAATGAAGAATTAAAGTTTATGTTAATAATAATTACCGGCAGACCTAGCTATGTTAGAATGACGTTTAAAGAACTTTTTTGTTAATGAACCAATAGACGAATAACAAGGTCTGACAAAGTTGGAAGATAATTTTGATATTGATTTAGTAATGAAGCTTAATTATTTCGAGACTGATATAATGGTATTTAAATGAGCAGGAAATAAGACAAAAAGAGTAGTAAATCATGTATTGGAAATCTTGAGGGCATAATGATTTCAGTAATTAATTGTTTTAATACAGTGATCATAACAGTTTCAGGGTCCCCCCCTTTTTATTCATTTGAATTCTGAAGTGTTCTAAACTGATTTGACCAGCAAAGTCAATGCCAAAATAGAAACCAAAATTTATCAGTGTTTTACCTTATTCAAAATTGACATTGTGTGTGTGTTGCGAAAGTGCTATTTCTAGGGTAACCTATGCCTGATTTTAATCAGATCAATAGACAGTACGAAGTTTTGTAGTAAACATTATAGTGTAATGTTATGTATTTATGGTTTATCCATATTAGTACAGAAAGTGAAATTATCAGTTCAGTAGATTTTCTGGTTCTAAAATTTACCATATTATGCAGTGTTATTACGTGTGGTTTTGCATGAACTTACATCAACTTGTACAGGGAAGAAACTCAGTTAATGCCTAATTAGGCTGGCGACCGTATTATTAACAAATTGGTAGCATCTTCTGTGTTGTTTCTTGTCCGTCCTGGCGTGTAGTTGCATTTCGGACTTGCTTGACGTATCATTGTTATTACAGAGTGGGTGTAAGTCCGATTTGCCTCCATTCAGGTACATGCGGTCAATTTCTATACAAAAATCCTTTCTCATAAGGTGAAGCCCGTCAACTTACCATAGTACAGGCTTTAATGAGTATCGTGTGCACTAGCGCAGCGTTACAGTGTCTTGCTTTTATTATTTGCTCTGTAGTGGGCCCACCTTAGCTTCTGCAATGCAAAAGTAGATGGTTTTAGCGCTATTAGTGGTGGGTGACGTTTGGGAGGGAACGTGGAAGTTCGGCTGTGTTGTTGGGTATGATTTTTTCGGTGGTCCCTCCTGCCCTCCTGCCCTCTGTATTACCCCCGGTGACGTATATCTGTACACAAGAGTCTCACTGCGATTCGCACAGCAGTTTGTTGATTTGTCTTGCTGGGCCTCCACGGAATACGGCGGGCTGGGCACTTACATGGTAAGCTTCTTTTGAGGTTCACAAATTGGCGTTCTACGGCTCATATGAGTTCATTTCAATTTCTGAAGCCCATGTCACATGTCTAGTCCTTTGTAGTTGGTTCATAGGTTACAAAATCAAATGGCTCCAAGCACTATGGGACTTACTATCTGAGGTCATCAGTCCCTTAGACTCAGAACTACTTAAACCTAACTAACCTAAGGACATCACACACGTCCATGTCCGAGGCATGATTCGAATCTGCGACCGTAGCAGCAGCGTCGTGCCGGACTGAAGCGCCTAGAACCGCTCGGCCACAGAAGGCCGGCTCATAGGTTACATTATGCTGGCAATGTGTGCGTATTGCTTGTTACATGCATTTTTTTTCAGTTAGGCCTCTTTTACCCGCTGTGGTAATGGTTGAATCAGAGAACTTTTTCATGCTTCATGCGCACGGGATATCGCAAGCTTCTTAATATAATGTATATGCTTTTTTTTTTTTCATCACTGCTACGACTGTCTCGTACGCAGTCAAGGTATAACTAAATGCTCACTTTTTTGGGCCCTTGTAATGTTAATTAATTTTATAAAGAATCCCTCTTAGTTTTCCTTGTTTTTTGTAGCGCCTGAAGATGAGTTTTGAGTCCTGAAACTCAGGCAGCGTGTACAATTTTATCCAAAGAAAGTATTAGTCAAGTACAACTAAAGCGGATTTATTCTTCATGAAATATTTTACCAGCAGCGGTGGATACCCCGCAAAAAGTATGTTATGGGTAAGTGCTGTGATGGTACTTCCTGGCAGACTCAAATTCAGAATTTTTGCATTTCACCTACTGGAGTACACAAGTACGACTCATGAACCGTCCTCATTGCGGAATGAATGAATATTCATTCTGGAGACATCCTCTAGGCTGTGGCTAAGCCATATCTCCACAGTATCCTTTCTTCTAGGAATTATAGTCCTGCGAGCTATGCAGGAGAACTTCTGTGAAGTTAGGAAGGTAGGAGATGAGGTACTAGCGGAAGTAAGGCTGAGTGCAAGGGACACGAGTCGTGCTCGGTTAGTCAGTCAGTAGAGCACTTTCCCGCGAGTGGAATAAAGGTCCCGAGTTCGATCCTGTTTTAATCTGCCAGCAGGTCTTACATCAGCACGCACTCCCTTGCAGAGTGAAAAACTCATTCTGAATTGCTGTGGTCTTTCCGAACTTTGTCCTCTGTACAGGGAACCATAGTTTACTCTTATTATAGGAAAGTTCCAGTTTCCTGGTTGAAATGTTGCCAGGAAAAAAGAGTTCACCAGAAATTATATAGAGTTAGCAGTGTTAGGAAAAATAGAACATCCTCTCAGCATGTACATATTGCAGTTAAATCATGGCGTGCATCCTATAACAAGTTATTAGATTAATATAGTTGTTCTAAATTAATTTCTAATCCTCCAGGAGCCTTCCACTATTAGAGACATGCTGCAGTTAAACGATGATGTGAATCCTGTAACATGTTTTCAGATTTATGTTGTAGTTCTAAAGTAATGACTGTGTCAATACAACAACGATGTCTACGTCAAAATCATTGAAATTTTGAGTTGTTCCCTTTATAACCTGTTTTGTAGGTTTAATTTATTAAATGACACACCTGGTAAGGATTTGCACAGTTTTCTATAGGGTGGTAATACTAAATGGATGTGGGTTTTCTAAAATGGAGTTTATACTGTTTGAGTGCACTGAATAATATATGATTGACTTTGAATAACTATCTAGACATATTTATTTGATGAGATTCCAAAATTGTACAAACATATTTGCCTTGACTACAATGTAAATAGTCGAACTTTTTGTTATTATTTCGCTCGTAATGGATCTGAGTAGGAGTGGATAATTTGAATGGCTACTTTGAAGTACTGCTAAAGATGCTTACTTTCGGGATAGCTTTATGTTCTTTTTGGCACTAAAACGAACTTGATGTTTGCTGGATGCCAAAACATGAACTAAATATGTAACAATTTAATGTAAATGAAACGATTCAGGTAAATGCACAATTGTCATTGAGAGGTCAATAGAATCTGTCGTTACAGTAAATGTGAGACTGTAACAAGTCTGGCGAAACCTGTAAATAGAATCCAGTTGCAGTGACGTACTTTAGGCTTCATTATTGAAGAAATAATAACTATAAATGAATATATAGAATTCTTTAAGTTAATTAATAAATTACATAGCTTATTAAAGCATGTAAGTTTTTTGGATATTGAAAGAAAAATGAGAATAATAATAACGGTGGATAATAATACAAAAAAGAAAAATATGTACTTACCTGATGTTTTATAACACAAAACCAAGACTTTTCAGGTAGAAGAATAATTATTTAATGAAAAGGAAAGACAAAAATGATTTCTTGTAATATTTAATACTGAATTAGATTTCTTAGAACATCGTAACACACTTACTTATTTATAAGTGTTGTATGTGTAAGGTTACAGAATTTTGGTGAATTAAGTTAGGGATTTTCCTATAAAAGTCAAAAGATGTATTCTGTTACTTCATTGTCTACAAATGAGCAAACATGGCGCCAGTTGATTTTATGTTGAGGGCTACACTTTTTAAAACACTACTCTACTGCATCATTTTTGTATAAAGAATATTGAGTAATAGTACAAATATTCTTTTTGGGCTGTATTATTTGTTTGAGGTACTTCTTGGTTGGCATACTGTTTAACGGGAACTTCGGAATAGATAACGACAAGAGGCGTCAATGAAGAACAAACACAACAATGAATGTGTAAAGGCATTTGTAAAAAATCTTCAGTTCAGTTTGAATTAAGGTACCACCCACATCTGAATACATGTATAAATAAATGCACATTGTTATTTATAACAGTTGAAGCAGTAGAGATTAAAATTGATTACTAAGTAATATATCAGTATTAAATCTGTACCAATTTTTTTTAGTATTTTGCCTCCCGAGCCCCCTCTCAAAGCCCAAAATGTTAACTACACGAAATATCGCTATTTGGGCCAGATAATTCTCGTCTAGTGAAGTCCGTTTCACGTTTCTTCGATTCAAACCACCACTTAGCCTTCATAACTCTGGTTTTTCACTATTTCACCAAACAGTTTAAGTCAAATACCGTGATAGTTTCTGTGGAAAAGACACGGTCGATTTCCTTCCCTAGCCTGAGATTGTGTTCCGTCTGTTATAATCTCATTGTCGATAAGTCGTTAAATCCTAGTCTTAGTTTCTCTCCTTCCTTCACATTCCTTGGTCTCATTTTCTCCAGCAGCAGTGCTTTTGGACACTGGTGAGAAATTTGTCACTGGGATGTATATGTTCAATTTGTCCAGCTCCCATCGAATTTTAATTATAAAGACGTGTTTATCGAGATTTAATTAGAAACTAATGTTGCAGTGCATTACCTGCGTCAGTGTCAGTGTTAACAATAGTCTACTTTGACTCACGACGACAATCATCACAGCGATTTGGTTTCCAGTAGTCTTAGACCCTATATATTCTCGGCAATCGTGGACCGTACTAACCTAATACATATTACACGGTGAGTATTCAAAATTCTCGTCCCAAACCGTCAAGCAATTTCTTTCAGCTTGATGGACAATTTACATGACCTAAGAGCGTCTCTTGCATTCAAATCAGTGTCTGAAAATAAACTGTCGTGCATAATTGTATTACGAACATTTCAGATACGTCAAATAACATTAGAGGCTGCAATCTTTCACGTCATTTCCTCACACAGAGAAATAAACCACAATGATTTTTACGTTTGACAACAACAAGCAGTAATTCAAGAGGGCATTGCTGTTTTGAACACTATGGAAAGTCACAGTTTATCAGTGCGAAGATACAGGGTGTTTCAAAAATGACCGGTATATTTGAAACGGCAAGAAAAACTAAACGAGCAGCGATAGAAATACACCGTTTGTTGCAATATGCTTGGGACAACAGTACATTTTCAGGCAGACAAACTTTCGAAATTACAGTAGTTACAATTTTCAGCAACAGATGGCGCTGCGGTCTGGGAAACTCTATAGTACGATATTTTCCACATATCCACCATGCGTAGCAATAATACGGCGTAGTCTCTGAATGAAATTACCCGAAACCTTTGACAACGTGTCTGGCGGAATGGCTTCACATGCAGATGAGATGTACTGCTTCAGCTGTTCAATTGTTTCTGGATTCTGGCGGTACACCTGGTCTTTCAAGTGTCCCCACACAAAGAAGTCACAGGGGTTCATGTCTGGCGAATAGGGAGGCCAATCCACGCCGCCTCCTGTATGTTTCGGATAGCCCAAAGCAATCACACGATCATCGAAATATTCATTCAGGAAATTAAAGACGTCGGCCGTGCGATGTGGCCGGGCACCATCTTGCATAAACCACGAGGTGTTCGCAGTGTCGTCTAAGGCAGTTTGTACCACCACAAATTCACAAAGAATGTCCAGATAGCGTGATGCAGTAATCGTTTCGGATCTGAAAAATGGGCCAATGATTCCTTTGGAAGAAATGGCGGCCCAGACCAGTACTTTTTGAGGATGCAGGGACGATGGGACTGCAACATGGGGTTTTCGGTTCCCCATATGCGCCAGTTCTGTTTATTGACGAAGCCGTCCAGGTAAAAATAAGCTTCGTCAGTAAACCAAATGCTGCCCACATGCATATCGCCGTCATCAATCCTGTGCACTATATTGTCAGCGAATGTCTCTCGTGCAGCAATGGTAGCGGCGCTGAGGGGTTGCCGCGTTTGAATTTTGTATGGATAGAGGTGTAAACTCTGTCGCATGAGACTATACGTGGACGTTGGCGTCATTTGGACCGCAGCTGCAACACGGCGAACGGAAACCCGAGGCCGCTGTTGGATCACCTGCTGCACTAGCTGCGCGTTGCTCTCTGTGGTTGCTGTACACGGTCGCCCTACCTTTCCAGCACGTTCATCCGTCACATTCCCAGTCCGTTGAAATTTTTCAAACAGATCCTTTATTGTATCGCTTTTCGGTCCTTTGGTTACATTAAAACTCCGTTGAAAACTTCGTCTTGTTGCAACAACACTGTGTTCTAGGCGGTGGAATTCCAACACCAGAAAAATCCTCTGTTCTAAGGAATAAACCATGTTGTCTACAGCACACTTGCACGCTGTGAACAGCACACGCTTACAGCAGAAAGACGACGTACAGAATGGCGCACCCACAGACTGCGTTGTCTTCTATATCTTTCACATCACTTGCAGCGCCATCTGTTGTTGAAAATTGTAACTACTGTAATTTTGAAAGTTTGTCTGCCTGAAAATGTACTGTTGTCCCAAGCATATTGCAACAAACGGTGTATTTCTATCGCTGCTCGTTTAGTTTTTATTTCCGTTTCAAATATACCGGTCATTTTTGAAACACCCTGTATATCACACTGGCATTCACGAAACAAATCGTGAGAGCCTGTCTTGTAATAGAAGCTCCTATAAGATTTTACCTCATTCTTTGTTCCAATCCATCTGAAGCAGTAGATTCTCCCGTTCTACTTTTGTAAGCAATTTAATCATCACAGCGTGTTTCACACAATCTCCTCACATTTCAGGGAAAAAAAACCACTATCATTTCTATATTCCACAACAAGCTATAATTCCAGCGGTGTCTACTTTATAATTAGAGCTTATGAAGTATGAAATAAGATAGGGCTTTTGGCAACATATGCAAACTGGTAGAGTTTACAGTACTGTAGGGCGTTTCCAACAGCTATCTGAAGGTGATGACCTATACAGCTAATCTCATCTTCCATAGCAACGGAGTAGCGGATTTCTCGGTGTTCCATTTCGAAGAGCATTGATTCATTTCACACTCATCTGTGTGATTACTGTTCCGGTGTTGACCATCGCTGAAAGGCGCTGTTCACAGCACGTATGAGGTGGTACAAATAAAGAGGTACTGTCAGCTTACTGGTGAAAAAAAAAGCATGTGGAGGGCATCGCACAATATAGAAATAGGACGAGTCTGCAGCACTGAACGCTTCCAAACAACTCTCTGAACGTGATGACCTCTAGATTTAAACTCATGCTCCACAGTGAAAAGTAGCAGATAACCAGTGTTCTGCCAAGATTCTCTCCATCTCAACCAAGTGATGTCAGTCAATATGTGGTAATCAACAGCGTACCAGTAGGTGGACGGGCTATAAAGGCACTGTTGATATGGAGAGATTTACGGTAATACACACTGCAGTTGACAGTGCGATCAATTGTAGCAATTTTTAGTGTTATTCCGCTATTTCAACGCCAACCAACGACACAGCAGAAAGCTGCCCAATTTCTGTATCATCTCACAATCACTTTTCCAATACTCTTCAGCTACAATATACTATATTGCAAATGGAGCTACATGACTGTGCAGTATGTCCACTCGACCATATACACCAGGGTATACCCACAGCGTCCTATACCGATGCAATTTGGTTATCTACATATTTCCAGTGCATCGGTCGTAGTGCAGAATTACGATTACGACTGGCCATCTTTCCCTGTGTTGATGGGTATGACGGGGTATTCCCGTATTCATAGGATGAAACCAGAGATTGGCAGATCCCTCCCACATTGCTTTGCCGATCCTTCCTGCAGCACCAATGTTGTACCATCCCAAACCACAACACCTCTCCAGATGCGTACGTCTCTAGGAGGGCAGCTCCTCATATTGGTGTATAGTAGACAATAGTGTTGCATTTGTATAACGGAAAGTTAAAAATAAACTTATTGTTTATGCATGATGGAGCTCCAGACAGATGGGGTCTGAAACATTTCACATAAATCAACAGAGCCATCGATTCTGAAGTTTTATTCCACTGACTGTAGTCATTATCAGGAAGGAATCTAAAAGAGTATAAAAGGAGGCATGATAGGCGCAGCAGAATCCCATGGTTTGTTGTTATTACTGGACAATCTAGACAATATTGTTACAGAATACCGGTAATATAACTTGCATCGAAGATGTTATGCTCTTTAGCAGGATGAATTTAAATGTGCTTACATCCCCTAGAGAAGCGTTTTGCAAAGAGTTTTTGGCTCTTGCTGTGCTGTAGCACTGTCGGTAATAAGGTACAAGCAGCTGACTTCGAGACTTTACAACTGGTAATATGCATGCATAGTTGCATATGTATAGAACTGTCCGCAGCAGACGGTTGCGGTTTGAATGCGTAACTTACTAAGTCTTCATCTATAAATCATGTTTCTAGTTTGTGCCTTCTGTAGGTACAGGAAGTGGAAACTTCACGGCCCTGGATACTAAGTGCTGTCGACACACTGTCAACTAACGAGTAACTTATTACTAGGATAAAAAAATTACCCTAAACAGACAATTTGTAGATGTCCTGATATCGTTATGGGGACACGTCAGAGTTGGAAGGTGTAAACAAAAGTAGCGAAGCTAATCTAGTAAGCAATAGGAGCATATACGTATGGAAAAAAATCAGAGCATCAGAAGAAATCAACGCTGTACCCACGTCAGCTCCCTGTTACAGATCCCTACACAGTATAAAAACAAACAAAGTGTGAGTATGACGGCAGTAGGACCATATATACACGGAAAAATATGAAAAAATAAGAAAAAATTACATGAAATCGGTAAAAATCGAGGGAAACCTGGTATAATTACGACAAATTGATGAGAAATACGTAAAACTGAGGGAAATACTACGAATAAGTAAAATTGTCAAAAAAAGTTGCAAAATTACATAAACTGATTACTTATACACAGGGGCAAAATTATTGTTCTCCTTTGATTGACAGGTACTTAACCTATTGTTCTGCTAACCGGAACTTTCCTTTTGATTGACAGGCACTTAACCCTCGCTGCTACAGGTACACTTTGAGGTCTGAGTTATTGGAATAGCCCCTCTCATTTTTATCAATTTGATTGACTACTTAATTAAATTAATCAATTAATTAACCTCTCCCCATCTGGTAAACCCTTCCACTCCCCTACCACCATTCCTCCTGGAAATTGGCAGAAAAAAGACTCAGTTGATCGGTAATTTGGAGGGAATTCGGTAGCAGTGAGTGGAATATTGTATAAACACTTTAGACATGTATAGAATATTATGTAATTATTTATGGCAATGTATGGAATATGGTTTGTTTCTTTAGTTACAGAATTTGTCTGGAAATCAATTGCTGCGTATGGAATATTGCATAAAAAATTTAGACACTATGTGGAATATTGTTTATTTAAACAATTTAGAGGATTCAAGGCAGTGTATGGAATATATGGAAATTGGTGGAGAGGAAGAATCTCATAACAGGAAATTCATATTTATATTGTTTATTTATAAGAAATTCAGTTTTTGGGGGTTGAATTTCTCTTGCTCATCATTTTATGCTCTTTGGAAACATGTAGATCTTGTAAGAAGTAATTACATGGGGTAAACATGTTGCATAGCCTAATGTTTGGCACTGTACTCTGGGTGTCTTAACCTAATGTTTGGCCCTTTGTCAGTACTTAACCTATTGTTCTGTTAAGTGGTTTTCCATGTCACTCCCATTGCCTTAAACTACTATATCACTTTTGATACCAAATTAAGTAACTAGTTACGTCCTCCCACCATTTCCTGGTACACTTTTCGAATTTCACATGTTTTTGACCGCAATTTCTGGCTCATTCTTCTTTGTCACCTACCCCCTCAGTCTATTGTACTATATTTACATAAAAATTATGCAAATTATCCTAGTGTTCTGCACTTAGCCTGCTGCTCTGCTCCATGTCACCCACTCATGTACACCCTCCTCTTAACTATTGTACCTCTAACACCACATTGATATAAAAAATTTATACAAATTAATTAAATCGATATTCGTCATATGTATGGGGTAGTTTTTTTAATTTGCAGCATTGTATTGGTCAGTGAAATCGATAGAATATGGTTTGAGCAAAAGATTACTAATAAAAAAAAAAACACATCCCACCACTCGACACATGTCACCGACGCCGATGCCGCCAACTCTGCATGTGCCCCTAGGAGTTGGGGTGTACTGGCGGCCCCTGCAAAGTGACCACCCGGCCGTCACATGCCACATCACGCACAGGTGTCCATTCAGGTCCCACAAGCATGATGCAGCGGCATCCATTTCATACTTGACACCTGAGAAATTCCTCTCGAAATGTGTGTTCACCTAGGCACCATTTCTGGCACAATGACGAAAAAGCTACGGTACGGGTCCTGCAGCGAGAGATGTTTGCATACCAGCTAAAAGTTCTCAATGCTATACTGACTTGACATGTCTATGTACATAACAGCCAAGACCCACTCCAGATGCGCTATAGAAATCTGTTGTAATGCTTTCCAGAATAACACAGGTTGCATTCTTCGTAGCAATCCTAACAGGACATCCCATTTGTCACTCAGTTTACCCGTCATACTCCTGCTGCTGCCGGTGTGGGAACAACATCCACTATTGTTTTCTGCAGACGAGACTTTCAGCAGCAGAACACTACATTTTACAGATCTCATATTGGACTGACAGTTAAAGCCTGCAAAAGTGCCATACAGCTCGTCTAATATAGAGAGGCTCATACCGAATTAGACTGTTCTGCCGTTTAGGACAGAAGTTTGAATATTAGAATGTGAAACCGATCTCCAACCCGGAAATATATCACTGTGTACTGTGTCGATTTAGTAAACATATTATTCGTATCCTGCGCCATACAAAATTGTCTCTTTTGCATCATTCATATAGCTATCAATCACCAGACTCTCGTATATATACGCGAAGACAGACATCACCGTATATACTCCTCGCAGCACTAGATATTTCCCCGCAGCCAATGGTCAGAAGTCACCCGCTTCTGATGAGTGACCAGAGTGCCCTCAGTGGACCGAAGTCACTCTCCGAACTGTTGTACAAAGGTGAGCTCATTTCTATACCAATGTCCAGACTCTGGGGATTACTAGAACACATGTGCTTTCACACATGTTTGCCTGAATACTATACTATTTACGTGACACTTCTCGATATCAGGCACACGGCTATATCATTTGCATAGCAGTATCACTCAAGCAACTGGAAATTATTTCTCTAGAAACCTGAAAGTTTGGCGAGATAGAGCGTGCTGTAAACCGCTGAGTAGGTGTAAACTTATCCAGTCTGCAAAGACCTTTACGTGAAAACTAAAAAAATAGATGAAACTGATTTTTCCATCCACGAATACCAATGTTAGTTATGTAACAGATTCCATATCATCGCTATAATTCACAAAGTGAACTAAGGTGTTCCTCATGTCTAGAGAAACAGCAAATGTGTCTTCCACCCGTCTTTCACCTGCTAGATCCACACACCACAATTGATGTTCTCTCAACTAAATAAAGACGTGAAATGTGAAGAAGCACTCAGTTTGACAACTTGCTTGGGAGGGAATAATGGTCCAGTGCAAACACATGTCCATATTGAATCTTCTCAGATTTCCATGAGATCACAAAAGCTGTCCAACACATACTGAGTATTAGGTCTCAATATCAAGCACTTAGCAATATCGCTTGCATAGCAGTATCACTCATGCAACATAATTACGATGATATAGACTGGAAATTATTTCTCTAGAAACCTCAAACTTTGGTGAAGTGGAGCGTGCTGTAAGCCACTGAGTAAGTAAGTCTGCAAAGATCTTTACATGTAAATTCGAAAAAATAGAGCAAACTGATATTTCCACTCCCGAATACCAATGTCGGTGATGTAAGAGATTCCGAATCATCCCTATAATTTACAAAGTCAGTTAACGTGTTTCTCAATCTAGGGGACTCTGCAAACGTGTCCTCTACCCGTCTTTCACTTCCTGGATGCACAAACCACAGCTGATGTTCTGTCAACTGATAAAGGCGCGAAATGTGCAAACACATGTCCATATTGAATCTTCTCAAATTTCCACTCGATCACGAAAGTTTTCCAATACAACTAAGTATTAGTTCGCTATTCGGCCGTCTAGAGGACGACACGGATAAGTCTGCTACATTACTGCATCCCAACAGGCCTTTCCTTTCTGACAGCTCCTACTGTTAGCCTGAAACGTGGATCATTCCCACCACAGGCCATCGCTGGCGCGCCACACAGCCCTAGACAGAATCGTCCTAGGAATATTTAATCGCTATACTTACAGTTAAATGTTGCAATTGCAGTATTAATTGATCGACATCCGACAGTGAGCGAAGCATTGGAAATACACCCTGCTGACAGCTGCGGCTCTGGAAATAAAAATATCTGTACCATTCTTATGACTTGACATCCTCTTCCCTTTGCTATCACGGTATTACACATCAGATACATACCTTCCTTATGACTGAACATAGTCATTTCCTTTTGCACATGTCGGAACACAAATACATACTTCACAAGCCTGATGCTCAAGGCAAACCTATCACGCATCCCCTACTACTAAGTATAATACTCAGCCAATAACCAGTTGCTGGTGATACGAAATAATACTGAGAGAAAATCAGCGATGGGTGGACATGTCTCATAAGTTTTTCTTGTGAGCGGTACCACTCTATCTTAGAAAGAGAGATGTAATCGTCTTAGAAACCACCAGATGCTAAAAAAAACACGACCATATAACTATCACAAGCGGTCATGGTTTCACTGGTGCACATAAGTATCCATGTTAAAAGCTATACTTGCTTTACAATATGAGGCACCTGTGAATGAAGTGGCTTTTTCCATACAAATACCGCGACACTGAATATAGACAGTGATCACCGGAGTGTACATTATCAGAGAAGCAGTGCATTTACATGTAGCCGATGATGCAACCAAGTGATAAAATCATTGAATTTAGAAAGTGATTCAGCTAAGTAACATGGTATAAAACCGTTATTTGCAACTCCCTCATGCTGCCGCTAGATATTTCTCCAGTATTTGTAATGTATTCTCTCTCAATACCATGTCACAGGTTCTGCAATATATCCACTGGATTATAGGCTATGGTTGAATGAGAAGGATCACAAACAGTAGATGGTGTGCAGACTGAGGTTGTAAAAAATGTACACTAGCTTTTCAGGTCTCGAGTGTTACACTCTATTGTAGAAATGCTGTCTGAGATTTGGAATTAAGTCTTTCCATTCAACCACATATCTGAGTTGAATCCTATGGAGAAGCCCTTAAATGATTACTGCCGCTAGTGAATCATATTTCTGGCACTGTCATATCTCGAAACAAATCTGCTACAGTAAAATTCCAATGTGGTTTAGGTAGTCCCTACGCATCTTGCAGCTGCTGCAGCTTTGTGCATGTGATCGTTCCTATTTAAGTAGGAACTGAGCAGAAGTCAGAGAGAGTTTTATCTACCACCTTCTGCAACCTGTTTAGAAACAGAATGACCTGAGTTAGTGCAACAAGATCATGTTTATACCATTCAGTGGAAATGGGAACGTGTCATAGCTCAGCCAACAGTGCACAATGTGTAAGGTCTGTGCCAAACGATGCCTGCTCCTGCAACACGAGATAGTATAAAAGCCTTATGCTTGTGCATCTAGAAGATGAAAGACGTGTAGAAGACACGTTTGCTGGTTCTCTAGACATGAGAATCACCTTAATTGACTTTGTAAATTATAGGAATTATTTGGAATCTGTTATATCATTGACATCGGTATTCGCCAGAGGAAATATCAGTTTGCTCTGTTCTTTTCGAGTTTTCACGTAAAGGTCTTCGCAGACTGGATAAGTTTCTACCTACACAGTGGTTTACAGCACGCTCTACCTCCCCAAGGTTTCGGGTTTCTAGAGAAATAATTTCCAGTCTATATCTTTGAAATTATGTTGTGCAAGTGATACTGCTATGCAAGCGATATTGCTATGTGCTTGATATCGCGAACTAATACTTAGTACGTGTTGGACAGATTTCATGATTGTGTGGAAATCTAAGAAGATTCAATATGGACATGTGTTTGCGCTGAACCATTATTCCCTCCCATATAAATTGTCTGATTGACTGCTTCTTCACATTTCCTGTCTTTATTTCGTTGAGAGAACATCAACTGTGTTGTGCGCATGTAGCAGGTGAAAGGCAGGTGGGAGACACATTTGCTGGTTCTCTAGACATGAGAAACATCTTAATTGACTTTATAATTATAGGGATGATTTGGAATCTGTTACATCACTGACATTAGTATTCATGAGTGGAAATATCAGTTCCATCTTTTTCGAGTTTTCACGTAAAGATCTTCACAGATGGGGTAAGTATCTACATACTCAGTGGTTTACAGCACGCTACACCTAGCTAATGTTTCGGGTTTCTAGAGAAACAATTTCTAGTCTATGTTGAGTGAGCGATACTGATATGCAAACGATATTGCTGTATGCTTGATATCGAGAACTATCACATAAATGGTATACTATTCTAGCAAACCATGTGTGAAAATACGTGTCTTCTAGTAATCTCCAGGGTCTGGAGATTCGTGTAGTATTGAGCCAGTCCTTGTACAACAGTTCGGAGGATGACTTCGGTCAGCCGAGAGCGGTCTGGCCACACGCCAGAAGCAGGTGGCTTATGACACTCTACTCTGGGGAAATATCTAGTGCTGCAAGAAGTATATACGGTGCTGTCTGTCTTCGCAATATATATATGAGTGTCTGGCGGTCGATGGCTATATGAATGACGCAAAAGGGATGATTTTAAATGCACAGGATACAAGTTGTATGTTTATTACATTGATGCAGTACTCAGTGATATATTGCTGGGTTGGAGATCGGTTTCAAGCTCTAATATTCAACTTCCATCCTAAATTGCAGAACAGTGTAATCGAGTATGAATCTTTCTGTAATTGACGACCTGTATACCACTTTTGCAGGCTTTAACTGTCAGTGCAATATGGCGACCTGTAAAAAATAGTTTTCGGCTGCTGAAAGTCTCGTCTGCAAAAAACAATAGCAGTTAATGTTACCACACCGGCAGCAGCAGCAGGTTGACGGGTAAATTGAGTGATGATTGGGCTGTCCTGTTAGAATTGCTATGAAGAATGCAACCTATACTATTCTGGGAATTATTGCAACAGATTTATATAGCCCATCTGGAGCGGGACTTGGCTTTTATGTATGTAGACATGTGAGGTCGGTATAACACTAAGAACCTCTTAGCTGGTATGCAAACATCACTCAGCGCTGGACCCACATTGCAGCTATGTGCCATCATGCCAGCAATGGTGCCTAGGTGAACATGTGTTTCAACAGGAATTTCTCAGGTGTCAAGTATGAAGTGGATGCTGCTACCTCACGCTTGTGGGACCTGAATGGACACCTGTGCGTGGTGTGGATTTTGACGGGCAGGTCGTCCCTTTGCAGGGGTCAGCAAGTGCACCCTGACTCCTGGGGCATGTGCGGAGACAGCTGCATTAGTGTTGGCATCGGGTGGCGGGATGTGTTTCTTTAATCACGATCTTTTGTTCCAACTATATTCCATCGATTTCACCAACCTATTTAATGCTGTGAATTAAAAAAACTACCCCATACATATCAAGAATATCGATTTAATTAATTTGCGTAAGATTATTATATTAACATTGTGTTAGCAGTACAATAGTTAAGGGGAGGGTGTGCGTGAGTGGGTGACAAGGAGCACAACAGGAGGTTAAGTGTAGAACACTATGTTAATTTGCACAATTTTTGTGTAAATGCAGGACAATAGTTTAAGGGGGCGGGTGACAAAGAAGAATGCGCCAGAAATGGCGTTCAACAACATGTGAAATTTGAAAAGTGTACCACAAAATGGTGGGAGGACATAACTAGTTACTTAATTTGGTATCAAAAGTGATATAGTAGTTTAAGGAAATGGGAGTGACATGGAAAACCACTTAACAGAACAATAGGTTAAGTACCGACAAAGGGCCAAACATTAGGTTAAGACACCCAGAGTACAGTGCCAAACATTAGGCTATGCAACATGTTTACCCCATGTAATTACTTCTTACAAGATCTACATGTTTCCAAAGAGCATAAAATGATGAGCAAGAGAAATTCAACCCCCAAAAACTGAATTTCTTATAAATAAACAATATACATTTGAATTTCCTGTTATGAGATTCTTCCTCTCCACCAATTTCCATATATTCCATACACTGCCTTGAATCCTCTAAATTGTTTAAATAAACAATATTCCAAACATTGCCTAAATTTTTTATACAATATTCCATACACAGCAATTGATTTCCAAAGAAATTCTTTAACTAAATAAATAAACTATATTCCACACATTGCCATAAATAATTACATAATATTCTATACATGTCTAAAGTGTTTATACAATATTCCACTCACTGCTACCGAATTTCCTCCAAATGACCGATCAACTAAGTCTATTTCCTGCCAATTTCTGGGAGGGAGTGTGGAAGGGGAGGGGTGGTGTTCACCAGAGAGGGGGAGTTTAATTAATTGATCAACAACTCAGACCTGAAAGTGTACCCATATCAGTGAGGGGTGAGGTTTCCTGTAGGGTGGAAGGGGGCCTGGGGGAGGGGGAGTGGGTTGGGGAGCAATAGGTTAAGTGATTGTCAATCAAAATAAAGGATCCTTATAGCAGAAAAATAGGTTAAGTACCTGTCAATCAAAGAGAACAGTTTGCCCCTGAGTGCATACCTTCCCCTGATGTAGGCAACCTGCACTAACAAAATCGACTCATATATAGTTTGTTCCACTACTGTCACATGTACACTATGTGATCAAAAGTATCCGGACACCTAGCTGAAAATGACTTACAAGTTCTTGGCGCCCTCAATCAGTATTACTGGAATTCAACATGGTGTCAGCCCTCCCTTAGCCTTGATGATAGCTTCCACTCTCGCAAGCATATGTTCAGTCAGGTGCTAGAACTTTTCTTGGGGAATGGCAGCCCATTCTTCACGGAGTGCTGCACTGAAAAGAGGTATCGATATTGGTCGGTGAGGCCTGGTACGAAGTCAACGTTCCAAAACACCCCAAAGGTGTTCTATAGGATTCAGGCCAGGACTCTGTGCAGGCCAGTCTTTTATAGGGATGCTACAGTGGGAAACAAAAAGGTGCTTAAAACATCAATGTAGGCCTGTGCTGTGATGGTGTCACGCGAAACAACAAGGGGTGCACGCCCCCTGCCCCCCCCCCCCCCCTCCATGAAAAATACGACCACACCATAACACCACCGCCTCCAAATTTTACTGTTGGCACTACACATGCTGGCTGATACGTTCACCGGACGTTGGCCACACCAACACCCAGCCATCGGATCGCTACATTGTGTACAGCGATTCGACACTCCACATAACGTTCTTCCATCATTCAATCGTCCAATGTTTATGCTCGTTAACACCAAGTGAGGCATCGTTTGGCTCTTACTGGCGTGATTTGTGGCCTATGAGCATCCTTTCGATCATAAAATGCAACTTTTCTCACCTCTCACCTAACTTTCATAGTACTTGCAGTGGATCCTGATGCAGTTTGGAATTCCTGTGTGATGGTCTGGATAGGTGTCCGCCTATTAGACATTACGACCCTCTTCAATTGTCAGCGGTCTCTGTCAGTCAACAGATGAGGTCGGCCTGTACGCTTTTGTGCTGTACGTGTCCCTTCAGGTTTCCACTTCACTATCACGTCGGAAACAGTGGAGCTAGGAATGTTTAGGAGCGTGGAACTCTCGCATATAGATGTATGACACAAGTGACATCCAATAACCTGACCACGTTCGAAGTCCGTGAGTTCTGCAGAGAGCCCCATTCTGCTCTCGCGATGTCTAATGACTACTGAGGTCGCTGATATGGAGTACCTGGGAGTAGGTGACAGCAAAATGCACCTAATACGAAAAACTTATGTTTTTGGGGGTGTCGGGATACTTTTGATCACTTAGTGTATTACCTTTAACAGTGTGAGGTTGTGTACTAATGAGATGTGGTGTTAGGACGAAATTGCTATTTTATCCTATGTGCAAGCATAACTACCAAACACCAAACCAGGTCTTCTTTCTGCAAGAAGAATGCTACAGGACCTGTAGTGGTGCTACTGTAAACAGCAATAACACTGTTACATCTCCTTCAGCTCCTGATCGTGGTGCTTACTCTCTCATAAGAAGTTGCTGCTTCGTCGTTTGCATTTTCGTGCAGCTGAGTGTGGGTGGTACCTCAATGTATCAACTATCGAAAATATTCATGTCGGTTTGTCTTCACTCTGTTTCCTAGTGAGACATAGACACATCTGTCAAAATCGATACTACTAGTACTTGTGATATGGACAACCAACATAGGAAGTGTGACTGAGGGTAAGTACGTTTCTGACTTATGAACACATATAAAATCCAATAATTTCCTCAGAGACTGAGCAGCAGTCTCTGGCTTTCATTCCACTTGTTTATAAGCAGCTCAAGCAGTGGACATACACTGCTGACGCCATCATAGACCACCAGAATAGAGTAGAAGGAAGTAGTTTTATCATTTTGAAGTTTGTCACCATAGTGGTTGCGTAAGGAACTTGCAGGGTGGTTGTATGTCTGATGTGGGACATCGTTGCATTCCACATGACTTATACTTCATAAATGGTATGGCATTAAGAATATAGCAATTTTTAGGTGCAGAACTGTGTAACATTGAAGTGTTTGTTTATGATCATTTCTCTCATGCCGGTACCTTGCTGGTACTGACACCATACAGTGGAATAATGCTTCAGAATTGAAAGCATGGTTGATTTACATGAAATATTTCAAAACTTCATCCGTCTGGAGCTCCATGTATAAACCATATGTTCCATCTTAAACGTCTCTTATATCACCGCAACACTTTTATGTCTACTGTCCACCGATAAGAGGTGCTACCCTCCTCAACATGCACGCATCTGGAGAGAGGTTGTGCTTTTGGCTGAGATAAGATTGGTGCAGCAGAGAGGTTTGGCCAAGATCAATAATGTGGGAGGGATCTGACTTTATCCTACTAATGCCAGAATACTCTGTGACCCACAGGGAAAGATGGCCAGTCGTGATGTAGATGACCTAACTGCAGCCACGTACGATGCTGTCTGGTAAACATTGGTATATATGTTCGAATGGACATACTGCACAGTCATGTAGCTGCATTCGCAGTCTAGTACATTGTAGCTGCAAAGTAATGGAAAGGTGATTTAGCGATGACACAAAAATTGGGAAGCGTGCTGCTGTGTCACTAGCTGGCGTTGAAATTATGGAACAACTGGTAAAATTGCCACAATTGATCGCGCTGTCTGCTGCAGTGTGTCTTACCATATGTTGCCCCATATCATCAGCGTCTTTTCCATCCCCTCCTGTCCACTGATATGCTATTTATTACCACATATTGATTGACTGACATAACTTGGTTGAGATGGACAGAGCCTTGGTGGAACTCTGGATATCTGCTGCTTGTCACTGAGGAGCATGAGTTTAAATGTAGAGGTCATCACCTTCAGACAGCTGTCTGTACTTGAGGAAGACCATATCCAGTAGACTATCAATCACAAGAGAGGTTTCCTGTGTTGGTCTTTCATAAGCAGCTTAATACATTGTTATTTCTGCTGTGACGCATCCAACCGGTGTATGCTGCCTTTCTTGACCTACACTCCTGGAAATGGAAAAAAGAACACATTGACACCGGTGTGTCAGACCCACCATACTTGCTCCGGACACTGCGAGAGGGCTGTACAAGCAATGATCACACGCACGGCACAGCGGACACACCAGGAACCGCGGTGTTGGCCGTCGAATGGCGCTAGCTGCGCAGCATTTGTGCACCGCCGCCGTCAGTGTCAGCCAGTTTGCCGTGGCATACGGAGCTCCATCGCAGTCTTTAACACTGGTAGCATGCCGCGACAGCGTGGACGTGAACCGTATGTGCAGTTGACGGACTTTGAGCGAGGGCGTATAGTGGGCATGCGGGAGGCCGGGTGGACGTACTGCCGAATTGCTCAACACGTGGGGCGTGAGGTCTCCACAGTACATCGATGTTGTCGCCAGTGGTCGGCGGAAGGTGCACGTGCCCGTCGACTTGGGACCGGACCGCAGCGACGCACGGATGCACGCCAAGACTGTAGGATCCTACGCAGTGCCGTAGGGGACCGCACCGCCACTTCCCAGCAAATTAGGGACACTGTTGCTCCTGGGGTATCGGCAAGGACCATTCGCAACCGTCTCCATGAAGCTGGGTTACGGTCCCGCACACCGTTAGGCCGTCTTCCGCTCACGCCCCAACATCGTGCAGCCCGCCTCCAGTGGTGTCGCGACAGGCGTGAATGGAGCGACGAATGGGGACGTGTCGTCTTCAGCGATGAGAGTCGCTTCTGGCTTGGTGCCAATGATGGTCGTATGCGTGTTTGGCGCCGTGCAGGTGAGCGCCACAATCAGGACTGCATACGACCGAGGCACACAGGGCCAACACCCGGCATCATGGTGTGGGGAGCGATCTCCTACACTGGCCGTACACCACTGGTGATCGTCGAGGGGACACTGAATAGTGCACGGTACATCCAAACCGTCATCGAACCCATCGTTCTACCATTCCTAGACCGGCAAGGGAACTTGCTGTTCCAACAGGACAATGCACGTCCGCATGTATCCCGTGCCACCCAACGTGCTCTAGAAGGTGTAAGTCAACTACCCTGGCCAGCAAGATATCCGGATCTGTCCCCCATTGAGCATGTTTGGGACTGGATGAAGCGTCGTCTCACGCGGTCTGCACGTCCAGCACGAACGCTGGTCCAACTGAGGCGCCAGGTGGAAATGGCATGGCAAGCCGTTCCACAGGACTACATCCAGCATCTCTACAATCGTCTCCATGGGAGAATAGCAGCCTGCATTTCTGCTAAAGGTGGATATACACTGTACTAGTGCCGACATTGTGCATGCTCTGTTGCCTGTGTCTATGTGCCTATGGTTCTGTCAGTGTGATCATGTGATGTATCTGACCCCAGGAATGTGTCAATAAAGTTTCCCCTTCCTGGGACAATGAATTCACGGTGTTCTTATTTCAATTTCCAGGAGTGTATTTCCACATTATGTAATGCCCTCCACATGTTTTTATTTCTTTCACCAATAAGATAACAGTACCTCTTTTTAATCTACTGCCTCGTGTGTGTTGTGAACAGCACCTTCAAGCGATGGTCAACATAGGAACAGTTGTCAAGCAGATGAGTATAAAATGAGGAAATGGAACACCGAGACATCCACTGTAGAAGATGAGATTAACTGTACAGATCATCAGTTTCAGATAGCTGTTGGAAAAGCTCTACAAAGCTGCAAACTCTACCAGTTTCCATATGTTGCCATGTCGCCTACATTTTTATCAATGAGAAACATCGCCTCCGTGTTTTATTTCTACCGACCTGTGTGTTGTGGGAGTAGCATAGTTTACACCATGTGATGTTTAGCTTTCTGTGGGAGCCAAAGGGTAGAAATGTGTTAATATCAGTGTAGCAGCTGACACAGATCTCTAAGTCATGATAGAAAAATAAAGTGTTGGCCGGTGTACAAAACTGTAGCTGTACTCTGCTAGGATGTGCTACAGCCGAAAACATAATGTATTAAGCTGCTTATGAAAGACCAACACAGGAAACCTCTTTTGTAATTGATATTCTGCTGGATATGGTCTTTCTCCAGTACAGTCAACTAAAGTTTATGCACATCTGTCTAAGCGAATTCAAGCATTGGCCAGGCACTTCAATGGGATGATACATCTGTACATAATATTCTCTATGTCAGACGATAGAAGGGGGAGACATGGTAAAATCTTATATGAGGTTCTATGACAAGGATTGGTATAACTGATTAAGGTATGGATGCAAATAATTCTCTCAAAACTATACTGATTTTGTTCATAAAACTTATAGAAATTGGCTGTATCTGTTCTCATGGAATCATGATTGATTTTATTAATATTGCCATGATTTTGCGTTTAAAAAACCGGTGTTACCACAAGTCCTACGTTATTTCACACTTCATAACCACTAATTATAAAGTATACACCGCTTGAATTATAGCTTGTTGTGGAACATAGAAATCGTAGTGGGTTTTTTTCCTGTCATGTGAGTAGATTGCGTGAAACAGGCTGTGATAATCAAATTGCTTACAAAAGTAGAACGGGTAAATCTACTGCTTTTGATGTATTGGAAGAGAGAATGAGGTAAAATCTTATAGGAGGTTCTATTACAAGACGGGCTCACATGATCTGTTTCGTGAATGCCAGTGTGATATAACTTCGCATTGCTAAAATGTGACTTGCCATACTGTACAAAACAGCTATGCCCTCTTGAATTACAGCTTGCTGTTGTTGTTGTGTTCGTAATACACATGTGCATGACAGTTTATTTTCAGACACTGATTTGAATGCTGGAGACGCTCTCAGGTAATGTAATTTGTCCATCAAGCTGAAAGAAATCGCTTAACACAGATGTTTTCTTCAGAGTTCAAATTCTCGCTTTTTCTTTACTTCTATGGCGGTTTCGAAATAACGAGGACATTCTACAGTGATCAGTAATTTTTTGCAGTTTTTTGTCAATTTTATGCAGGGTGGATATACATAGGCCTCTCATCATTTGTAATTGGTGGATGTCGCAAAATAATGAGATGCGAATGGTATCCTGCAGTCCAATGTAAAAAGTATACCGATTATGGTCATAAAATTAAAAGAAAATGGATTGCGCCTATTTTGTGGAAAGGGGACATTTATTATTGCTACGATTGTGGTTTTCCTATTTAAAAGATGCTTGATTATAAGAGATGCATTGACACTGTAGAACTGCAATTGCTTGCTCTAGGGCAGTGTGGAGGTCATTCTAGTGCATGTGACATCACTGACAAGCTGCGTGACCAAGGCGCACCGTGTGGGGGTGGGGCTGTGTCCCTATATGTTAGACAAACAAGCTGCACTTGGGGCTGACCTCTATATACCTCCTATTGTTTAGTGGATTGTACATGATTTTGTGTTGGCGAAAGACAGTTGCCTCAAGGCGGTCAGTGACTGCCGCGAGATCGTCTGCCGATGGAGGGGCAGCAGAGCACAGAAAAACTGCGAGGTGCTTGGCGGTAGCATTAGACCATTTGAAAAAGTCTTTGGCCCCTGTAGGTGGTTGGGGAGGACAGAGTGGAGGGATGAGGGGAGGCATGGGGGCCTCTAATTTTCGGCAGTTTGTGATAGTACATCGAGGAGAATGCACATTCAACTACTACCCCCTCTGCAATATTTTAGGACAATGACTTTCCTCAGAACATGTGTTGCCTTGTGACCCATTCATTATGAGTGTCGGTTTTCTTGCACGACAATTTCGATGTGAAATTAGAACAGTGATGCATTTTCCATCTGTTATGGTAGTGTGTATTGTCCTCAATTACCTGGGCTGCGTGGTGATTGCCATACATGCCTCTGTAATGAACTCTGATGTTAAACAGTGATAGAAGCAGTCCTTAGCTATATGCTTACAAGTAATACATTTTTTAAACTCCTCTCTGTCCGACACCACCATCTCATCAGTTGAACACGTATCCCATCAAAAAGAAGAAAGATAGTACCTTACACCCCAGCCTTTTTCCTGCCAGCTTGTAGGTGAAGTATAGAGTTTGAAAGCGTCTGTCATTAGTTTTGAGTGGTATTGTGAATTTTTTTCCCAGCAGGATAACGCCAGTTGTATGGCATCGTCATTTTTTGAACTACATTGGGAGTTTAGGTAGTCCTTGTGCGCTAATTAGGATGATAGGTGTCACGCAATTTTGGTATCTGGATCGATTGTGAGTGAACAGCAATGTTGTACAGCTGTATCACAGAAGTTAGGTTATTATCTTTGGTGTGCATGAGGGCGCAGCGAGCAGGTAGTGTTAAACAGTGTTAGAGTGAGAAAGCAGTGGTAATGTTATGTTTCAAGTGTAAAGTCTCAATTTATCAGTGTCTTTAATGAACAAGATTATATCAAGATTGTAATGTAAACTGATTCATGAAGGAGAAAGTTTCATGAACTAAGTGTATACGTGAAGTGGAATGTCAGAGGTAAACGTTATATTGATGTTACTTTTTTTCGTTATTGCTGCACCGTTAGACTAACTTGGTTATTGTACTGAGAATTGCTAGATCTGAAGGATAGGAAAGTGTATTGTTTGGATGTTAAGACGTTCATTAAATTTAAAATCAGCTGTGAGCTGTTTTTCACAGTATACAAAAAAGCTTATTGTTGCCGTTTATGTCCTTTCAATTTTTAATTGATCATGGTTTTCTCAAAATTATTATTCGATTTGTAACTAACAGAGAAGTCACTGAACCTCACAAGTGCCACTGTGTTGACATAGTAAATTGCAGCTATAGTGTAGTGGCGAGTAAGATAGAGCAGCACTACAGTGCGTTATCCAGATTTGTGCAGAATAGAGGTAACGGCTAAATCTTTTGATCTTTTTTTTTTTCATTCAATCAGGGCCGACTTATGTAATTCAGAGACAGTTACATTTTCTGTATTGTGTATCATTTTAGTTCTGGGATTCGGGATCAGTTTTGCAAAACTAATTATTGTAGAATGAAGGCTTCCACGACCAGGTGACTTAGCTGCTGGAAAACTTTTCAGGATGTGAGGTCCTCATGCAAGAAACTTTTCTGTTTGTGACGTTTCGTCCAGGACTGCACTGGACATCCTCAGAAGTGCTCCTCCACCGAGTCTGGCCGACTCCATATGCTGTAGGGTGCACTTGTGCTTTCTGTACAGAAGGACCAATGTTCAATTCCCAGAAAGAGCAGAGCCATTCTTAATTTCCCACCAGTTCCAACTGCGTCTGGTGGTATAATTGTGTTGGTGGCGAGGGGGGGGGGGGGGGTGCACTTGGGCTTTCCATCCAGGAGGACCAGGTTTCAAGTCCCAGAAAGGACACCGACTTTTCTAATTTCCCACCAATTCGCAAGTTGAGGTTGGGGTGGGACATCAGCACAGCCCTGGGACAAAGATATTTCTACTATTTTTGAAATTTCAGTCAAAATTCCATTCAATAGGGTAGGTGGAGGAAGGGGTGGATGGGGAAGGGGGAGGGGACTGGGACACACACACTGGCTGAGAAAAACACATGATTCATATGGCGATGGGAATGGGTATGGTTGGGGGAGGGTAATTAATTGATCAATTTAATTAAGTTGCATATCAATTCTACATCAAAACTGCACCCATGTTTCCATTACCCTACTACTGATAAAGCCATTGTACGAGCAAGATGGCGCAGTGATCGGCACACTGGACTCGCATTCGGAAGGATGACAGTCCAAACCTGCATCTGGTCTTCCTGATTTAGGTTTTCCATGATTTCCCTAAATCGCTTCAGCAAATGCCAGGATGGTGCCTTTGAAAGGGTATGGTCGACGTCCTTCCCCCTCCCTAAACCGACAGCACCAACGACCTCGCAGTTTGGTCCCCTCCCCTAAATCAACCAACCAACCAACAAACACAGATATTGTTACCAGCATTGAAGTATCACTGTCTCGCTCAGATAAAATGAGGACAAGATACTTGTCTCTCCATTTGCGAACATCACGAAATGCGCTAGCATAATGGATATGGACTCGGTGGCATATCTAAGATTGGGCCGGTGCTGGAGGTGTGCTTGGATAGCCGAAGCGGAACCGACGCAGTAACTCGTGTGTTCTGTTAGAGGATTAGCTGCCCTCTACAATAAAAATAACTGAGTGAATAGATCAACTTCAGCTGGTGTCATGAGACATCTGCTCCAAAAAAATGCAACAAACAAAAAGAGATCAACAAAGAAAGTCGATAAGGCGACAACTCACTTTCTGGATTCGAAAAATATTTCTACATTTCGTAATATGTTAAACCTAACAGTAATGTGTTTATCTGATAAATACATCAGAGATAAGTTTCATTTAATTTTATTTTAAAAAACTTACCAACATTAGGCGAAGACTATATCATGTTGAGAACAGAAAACGAGGAGCCGCTTCACAATCTTCGCAGCTGATTATTATAGCCACAAAGGATATCAGTGGCAAGATTCGTTGATGATATTGCTATTCTAGGTGAACGTGAGGAAGAACTGTAAGATATGTTAAATGGATTGAACCGTCAACTGAGCGAGAATTGAGAGTAAATCCAGAAATGGAATTGGTGATAAACTTAACACCAAAAATTGTGGGCAACAAAGCAGACAAAATGAAGAAATGTTGCTACCTTTGAAACAAAATAATACAAGCCGGGCGAAGTAAGGAGGACATAACAAGCAGAGCAGTGTAATAAAAGAAGGCATTCCTGGCTAGAAGAAGTCTAATAACATCAAATACTTGCCTCAATTTAAGAAAAAATTTCTGAAATCGTGCATTTGGTGGTACAGTATTGTATGGAAGTGAAACATGCTTCACAGTAAAACCGGAAAAGATGAGAACCGAAGCGTCTGAGATATGGTGCCACAGAAAAATGTTAAAAATGGGTTCGCCAATGAGGAGATTCTCCGCAAATCGGGGAGGAGGGCAACATCTGGAAAAAATTGGCAAGAAGAAGAAACAAGATGACAGGACACGCATTAATACAACAGTAGGACGTTCATTATACTTGAGAGAGCTGTAAATGGTAAAAACTGAAGACGAAGACAGAGGTTGGAATGTATACAACAAATAACTGCAGACACTAGCTGCAAGCGCTACTCTGACATAATGAGGCTGGCACAGGAGAGAAATTGGTGGCAGGTCGCGCCAAACCTGTCGGAAGACTGGAGATACGAAAACAGAGTGCTAAATAGCCACTAAATACTGTAAATGTAGAAGTCTTTATTTATTGCTTATGGTTACAGTAGAAAGTGTGCTAGGTTAGTTATGGATTCTTATTTTCCAGATCTCCTTTGAGACCTATCATTTCCCAGACTTACAATTTCTGGTACTTTGTTCTCTGAAACTTACAATATAAATCTGGAAATTCACATGTATAAATATATTATCGTTTTAATGACACTTTATACAGGAAACGCAAGATAATTTACAAAGATCAGTATATAGATTGTGCCAAAACGCAGTATATTACAACTTAACTATACCTGCATATAAGACGAAGATAATGACTATCACAGACACAGTCCCTTTGCTGTTCAGAAATGTCACTAAACACGCCCAAAGATGTAAACAACCATGCATGGGCAGCGCCTGTTAGATGGTGGGGGTTCGGCAGCCGAACAGTTCTAGTCATTCCACCAGGAAGGAGGCACACGGCTCTTGTTGTCTGTAGTTCAACCATGTCTAGACGGTCAATACCTCGGTTCGATCGCGACCGCATTGTTACTTTGTGCCTGTAGGGGCTCCCAACAAGAGAAGTGTCCAGTCGTCTCGGAGTGAACCAAAGCGATGTTGTTCGGACATGGAAGAGATACAGAGAGACAAGAACTGTCGATGACATGCCTCGCTCAGGCCGCCCAAGGGCTACTACTGCAGTGGATGACCGCTACCTACGGATTATGGCTCGGAGGAACCCTGACAGCAACACCACCATGTTGAATAATGCTTTTCGTGCAGCTACAGGACGTCGTGTTAAGACTCAAACTGTGCGTAATAGGCTGCATGTTACGCAACTTCACTTCCGACGTCCATAGCGAGGTCCATCTTTACAACCACGACACCATGCAGCGCGGTACAGATGGGCCCAACAACATGCCGAATGGACCGCTCACGATTGGGATCACGTTCTCTTCACCGATGAGTGTCGCATATGCCTTCAAGCAGACGATCGTCGGAGACATGTTTGGAGGCAACCTGGTCAGGCTGAACGCCTTAGACACACTGTCCAGCGAGTGCAGCAAGGTGGAGGTTCCCTGATGTTTTGGGGTGGCATTATGTGGGGCCGACGTACGCTGCTGGTGGCCATGGAAGGCACCGTAATGACTGCACAATACGTGAATGCCATCCTCCGACCGATAGTGCAACCATATCGGCAGCATATTGGCGAGGCATTCGTCTTCATGGACGAAAATTCGCGCTCCCATCACGCACATCTTGTGAATTACTCTCTTCAGGATTACTCCAGACATGAACCCTATCGGACATGCCTGAGATAGATTGAAAAGGGCTGTTTATGGACGACGTGACCCTCCAATCACTGTGAGGGATCGACGCAGAATTGCCGTTGAGGAGTTGGACAATCTGGACCAACAACGCCACTATGTTCTCCAGACATGAACCCAATTGGACATGCCTGAGATAGATTGAAAATGGCTGTTTATGGACGACGTGACCCTCCAATCACTGTGAGGGATCTTCGCAGAATTTCCGTTGAGGAGTTGGACAATCTGGACCAACAACGCGTTGATGAAGTTGTGGATAGTATGTCACGTCGAATACAGCCATGCATCAATGCAAGAGGACTTGCTACAGTGTATTGGAGGTACGGGTGTTTACAGCAATCTGGATCATCACCTCTGAAGGTCTCGCTGTATAGTGGTACAACATGCAATGTGAGGTTTTCATGAGCAATAAAAAGGGCGGAAATGATGTTCATGTTGATCCCTATTCCAATTTTCTGTAGAGGTGCCGGAACTCTCGGAAACGAGGTGACGCAAAACTTTTTTGATGTGTGCATTGCAAAGACACTGAAAAGAAAGTCAATAAATATTTTTTTAAGTTATGTACGGAACAATAGGAAGAACTTTGGGAAGAAAAATAAGAAACACAAATGAAATTTTATAAAGTTATGTGTGTATCTACTCTTGTATATGGTTCTACGTAATGGATAGTAACAAAAAAGAAAACTCACGTATACAAGCGGTGGAGATGGAGTTAATGAGATATGCAAGAGACTGTAGTAAAATGAATATAAAATACTGAGTGAAATAATTAGACCATATTTAAAAATCTTTACAGTTAATGACAAGATAGAAAGGAGTACAAGGATCATGTTGATAGATTATCAAAAACGCTAATGAATTATCGGACAAGTGGAAAGAGAGAACTAGGTAGACCTCGTAAGAGATGGATGGATAGATGATAGGGACCAGAATAGGTGTTTACGACACCAAATCTTTGGAAGGAGTCTTGGTAGGAGAAGAGAGGTGTCGCTTTCCCCATGATTTCCTCATCCCCCCTCCCCTCCTCCCGCATCCCCATATGGCAACAAAATTCATTTTTCTAACATCTTATTACAACACAAAGTTTCGAATGTGACAGATACTGAACAATCAACCCTCTATCGTCAGACGCGCATTCATTGCACGCTTCACTACTTGTGATAGGAGGATTATGAAGCGCGACGGTTATCTGCAGCGTGTGCCGTGCTGCAGGTCCGTCGCTGTGACATCTCGTCTAATTTTTAAATTACGACTGCATTAAACTACAGCTATTTTCGCGACATGACCTCAGCGGCGATGACGCAGGCACACGCCATAAAACCTCCGAGAGAATAATGCGAACGGAGATGTTCCGCCGCACGCAGGGGCGGTCCGGGGGGCGTTAAATAAAATAAAAGTGGTCCCTGTGCGGGGTGCAGGGTGTAGGGAGGGTGTAGGGTGTAGGGTGTAGTGTGTCGTTAGCAGACAGCCGGTACTATCGACCGTCGCGGACTGCGCCTTATGTCGTATTTCCCACAGCCCGGGCCCGCGACCCGGTGCGCTCTCGCCTAATTGACTGCAGATGGAAGCACCGGTCGCGTGATTACATCTGGCAGTCCCGGCGGTGCCTACTGTACTTTCTGGATAAACTCGGATTTTATCTTTTTGCTCTGTGCAGTGCGGCGTCTAGATCGTTATGGACCTGTGAAAGTTTACATTTGCTTACTTTATGAAATGAAGACAATGTTTGTATCAAGCTTTTATAATAATACAGTACGCTCTTTGTAGATTTTTTTTTTTCGTTGGAAACTTTTATGTTAGTGTTTTCCGTGTAATCAACGGACTCACTGGAGTATGAGAAGGTACTGGAGCTTTCGACTACTATACTTACCGTCTAATGGATTACAGGTGAGGAGACGTGTTATTATTTTAACACGTACACTGACGAAAATATCGCGACACCAAACAATAATAAGGCAGAGTAATCATATTTCGGGAATACATTCGTGTGGATAACATGCTTAAGTGATTAACGTTGCAAGTTCACAGGTTAAAGTAAGCGCGAGATAGGTCACTGCACATGTGAAATGCAGGTACAGATCAGTCAATACTGGGACCGTTAATACTGTTTCTGGATGACGCTGGAGCCGTTGCCTAATGATGCCCCGTATGTGCTCGATTAGAGACAGATCTAGGGGTGGTGCAGGCCAAGGCAACATGTCGACAGTCTGTAGAGCGTGTTGGGTTACAACAGAGGTATGTGGGCGAGCGTTATCCTGTTGGAAAATACCCCCTGGAATACTGTTCATGAATGGCAGCACAACAGGTCGAATTACCAGACTGACGTATGAATTTGCAGTCTGAGTGCGCTGGAGAAGCTCGAGAGTGCTCCTGCTGTCATACGAAATCGCTCCCCAGACCATAGCTCCAGGTGTACTACCAGTGTGTCTACCAGGCAGACAGGTTGGCTGCAGGCCCTCAATTGGGCTCCTCCTAACCGACACACAGCCAACACTGACACAGAGGCACAACCAGGTAACACAACAGACCTTCACCCTGCCGTCCAATACGCTCTCGCTTGACACCACTCAAATCGCAGATGGCGGTGGTTTGGCGTCAGTGGAATGCACGCTACAGTGTGTCTGGCTCAGAGCTGTAAGTAACCGATTTGTAACAGTTGCTTGTGCCACTGTGGTGCCAACTGCTGCTCAGATTGCTGCTGTAGACGCAGTACGATGCGCCAGAGCCAATGCCGAACACAATAGTTTTCCCTCTGGGTAGTGCCACGTGGCCGTCCCAAGTCCGGTCATCTTGCTACTGTACATTCTCGTGACCACCGCTACCAGGGATCATGTACAGTGACTACATCCCTACCCAGTCTTTCTGCAGTACCGCAGAAGGAATATCCAGCTTCTCGTAGCTCTATTACATGACCTCTTTCAAACCCAGTGAAGTGTTGATAATTAAGTCTATGTCGCCTTATAGGCGTTCTTGACTAACATAAACTCACCACGTCCAATCTCAAAGATAACCAACGCTAACGACAGTCACAGCATGTATTTAAAGCAAACCTTATTTGCATCCCCATAGTGGCGCTACTAGCGCCACTTTTACACGACTGGCGCGAAATTTGGATAGACATTATCTTTCAGATGTAGAAACACGTCTACCAACTTTCGTGTATGTCGCACAACTCCTTCTCGGGGCTGCGATTCTTTTACCGCATTAGCTTGACTTTCATAACTTTTAGTGTATTACTGGAAATACCAAAAACACATAACTTGCAATCTAAGAACTACATGCAGCCATCAACAAACGACTAGTGATCATTGGTAATTGGTTACAGTAACACAAAGTAAGAAAAAAGCAGTAAAATACCCTCGAAAACTTAAGCTCGGAAAATTCGTGTATGACAATATCTGGAGATCCAGCTCAATGCAACATTATAGGACCAGAGCCAGAATACGCACCATTCTGTCGGCCGGTCAAGATCGGATAGAACCGCCGCAGGCCGCTTTCAATTACAAAACAGTCCCATGCTAGCGTGGAAAACCAGTGCACAAGTGCACAGAGTATATCAGCCTTCTACAACAAACAGAGAAGTGAAACTGATTAACTCAAATAACGTACACTTCAATACGTGAGCTTAATTAGCAGTTGTGACGTGCGAAATGGACAAAAACACATTAATCCTGACGGTTCTTTCACAAGTGTCAAAAAAATTGTGCATCACCTCGGTTTCGAGATTTCCGGAACCTGTACAGAAAATTGGAATACAGATCAACATAAATATACCAACGCCCTTTTTATTGCTCATGAAAACCACACATTGCATGTTGCACCACTATACAGCGAGACCTTCAGACGTGATGATCCAGACTGATGTACACACTGGTACCTCTGATACCCAGTAGCACGTCCTCTTGCATTGATGCATGCGTGTATTCATCGTGGCATTCTATCCACAACATCATCAAGGCGCTGTTGGTTCAGATTATCCCACTCATCAACGGCAATTCGGCGTAGATCCCTCAGAGTAGTTGGTGGGTCACGTCGTCCATAAACAACCCTTTTCAGTCTAATGTAGGCCTCCAGCACAGTTCTTCTGAGAGTCGGGACTTGCTGCGTGTCTAAATCAGTGAGTGGTATGGATAACAGCAGCTCGTTGTCCTGTTCCAGCATGCTGGTCAGATGCTCTACAGGATCTCACGATGCTGCTACCGCTGCTGATCCTGACAGGCCAGAGTTCACTGCAGGTCCCGACGAGCTGATGGTGGCTGCTGCTGGTCCAGACACCACAGAGGCCGCTGAACAAAGAAGAAGAAACAATAAGAATCCACGGACAATGACACTGAGTTGAATCAAGAAAGGGAACATGACAAAGAAGAAGAGGAGCATGTGTAACCGCAACATGCAGTAATAGTAGCAACGACATGTAATGAGTACTTACTTTTACGCTTCTTCTTCGATCAAGAGGCAGATGAGGATCTTGACTCCTGACGACGTTTCATCGTTCTTCTTCCGGAGACTGACTGCGCCCGTCATATATCCCCTACATCACGAACACGTGATAATAAATTAATTACTCAATCAATTTTTTGACTTCAGCAGTATTTCTGGCTCGATTCTTAGTCAGTCATTTGCCTTGGAAGGAGTTCTCATGTCCGTCGGTATTCTGCAGGGGAGGAGGCTTGGGAGTTTACCAGGTAAACGCTGGTTTTCTTGCGGTCCGGTCCAACCGCGACCGTTGGAGTGTACAGGTCCGGCGATGGTACCCTACAGTACCAGAGAGATGATGATGTTTGATTTGTGGTGCGCTCAACCGCGCGGTCATCAACGCCCGTACAAAGTCCCAATTTTTTCACAGTCCAATTTTGTTCACAGTCCAGTCCAACACAGTCACGAATGATGAGGATGACGATGAAATGATGACATCACAAATACCCAGTCCCCGGGCAGAGAGAATCCCCAACCCGGCCGGGAATCGAACCTGGGACCCTGTGATCCAGAGGTAACAACGGTAGCCACTAGACCACGAGCTGCGGACGTATCAGAGAGAGAGAGCAGATGTTTCGACAGGAATTTCTCGGGTATCAAATATCACAGTGGTGTCGCCACCTAACGCTTTTGTTCGGTCTGTCAGTCACGGGGCACGAGCAGACACCTCTTGGACACCGGTGACAGATGCGTCGCTTTGCAGGACCCCGAATGGCCTACACGTGTAGTGGTGCGAGCTGGCGCTATGTGTGGGACAGCAGACGGCTGACAGTGAACAATGCATGTTTCGTGATCGAAAAATTTTTAATAGTGTAATTACATGTAATGGGTGTTTCATGATGGTATTCCTGGTGCGATGGAAATAAAAAAAAAGCAATCGATTAATTACTCCTTTTCGATGTATTTTACGAGACCTGCATCTTCCCAAACATAGGAGAATGATAAGCAAGAGAAATCGAACCCCTGAAAATGGAATTTTTTATAAATAAACAATGTACCCTCTGCTATATAATTGAATTTCCTGTCATAAGATCCTTCCTCTCCAGCACAGAGCCGCCAGTTTCCTGATAGGGTGGTGGGTGGGGGGGAGGCTGGGGGATTCACCACAGGGCAGAGGTTAATTAGTTGATCAGTTTAATTAATTAGTGAATCAAATTGATAGAGTGGGAGGGGCTATTTGAATAACTGAGGCCTGAAAGTGTACCTGTACGAGTGCGGGAGGGGGAGGGGGGGGGAGGGAGAATGGTTGGAGGTTTCCTGAGGTGCTGGAAGGAGGAGGAGGGGGATGGGGAGGGGTGGGGGGAGGTTTCTCAGAAGGTCATAAATCAACCCCAGGGGGTCGTAATCCACTTAGCAAAACAATAGGTCATGGACTTGTCAATCAAAAGAGTACAACAGCTCTGCCCCTTAATGTACACTTGCCCCTGATGTAGGCAGCCCACACGAACATAACACCCTCCTTCCATTGGTGCCCTACTGCTACTCTATCCCACCTTGATTGGCCTACAAAATCATCCTATGTTACGCTGACAATAAATGTCTGAAACTATTTCGAACAGTATCTGGAACTGAAACTATTTTGATGAGTGTCTGGAATGTAGCAATCAATGTCTCCACAATTTGGTAGATCTATGGCATCTGTTCATAATCGGTGGCCCCAGCTGGATACGGGATATATGAATAAACTTATGGTATCTCTTTCCCGCCGAACTGAGACCACTGTCAAGGTTAGAACTGGTCTGACACGGTATTAACGTAAAGTTTTCTGAGGGTGGGCAATTTTTTGTCCAGTGTTCTTCGTTATGACTTAAAGTATCAGAAGTTTGAACGTGGTAGGTAAGTTAGAAAATCTGGAATGGGAAAAGCTAAGGCTCAGTCTAGATATTGCGGGGTCAGTGAGGTGAAACTGAAAGAAGATAAGGATTTCCAGTCAAATGAATGAAGGCTAATATTAACAGCAGCAGAAGATGGTATAATGGGAGTAGGATTCGTTACGAATGGGAAGGTATGACAGACAGTGACTTACTATGACCAGTTCAGTGATAGGGTTTTTTCTCATCAGAATCCACAGAAAACCAGCACCGACAACGATATTTCAGGTGTACATGCAATGTTGCAAGCAGAAGATGAAGAGATAGAGAAAGTGTCTGAGAATATTGAGTGGGTAACTTAGGAAGTAAAGGGAGATTAAACGTGGTTGTAGGGAAGGAGTAGAAGAAACGGATATAAGAGAATATGAGCTTGGTACTAGGAATGAGAAGGAGACAGACTAATTGAGACCTGCAATAAAATTCAGCTAGTAATAACGAATACCCTGTTCAAGAATCACAAGAGGAGGAGGTATAGTTGGAAAAGGCGGGGGAATATGGAAAGATTTCAGTTAGATTACATCGTGATCAGACAAAGATTCCGAAATCAGATACTGAATTGCAAGGCATACCAAGGAGCAGATACAGGTTAAAATCACAATTTAGTGCTGATGAAGAGTAGGCTGAAGTTTAAGAGACTAACCAGGAACAATCAATGCACAAATAAGTGTAACACAGAAGTGAATGCAAGGATGCACTTCAATTTCTCTAAGGCTATAGATACTGTAAGGAATAAATCAGTAGGCACTTCAATTGAAGAGGAATGGACATCTCTAAAATGGGCAGTCATGGAAGATGGAAACAAAAACATAGGTACAAAGAAGGTAAGAGGGAAGAAAGCATGGGTAACAGAAGAAACACTCCAACTGATCGAGGAAAGAAGAAAGTACAAAAATTTTCAGGGCAATTTAGGAATATAAAAGTACAAGTCGCTTAGAGATGAAATAAATAGGAATTGAAGGGAAGATAAGGCGAAATGACAGCATGAAAAATGTGAAGAAATCGAAGAGAAATAACTGTCGGAAGGTGACTCAGGATATAGGAAAGTCAAAACAACCTTCGGCGAATTTAAAATCAAGGGTGGTAACGCTAAGAACGGAAAGGCAATTCCAATATTAAACGCAGAGGAGATAGGTGAAAAGAGTACACTGAAGGCCTCTATAAGAGGAAAGAATTGTCTGATGACGTGACAGAAGAAGAAACAGGAATCGATGTAGAAGAAACAGGGGATCCAACACAAGAATCAGAATTTAAAAGAGCTTTAGAAAACCTGAGATCGAGTAAGACAGGAGGAATAGATAACATTACATCAGAATTTCTAAGCTCATTGTGGGAACTGATAGCAAAACGACTATTCACGTTGGCGTGTAGAATGTATGAGACTGGTGATATACTATCTAACTTGCTGAGAAACATCTTAAACACAATTCCGAAGATTGAAAGAGGTGACAAGTGCGAGAATTGTCACAGAATCAGCTTTACAGCTCATTCATCCAAGTTGCTGACAAGAATGATATGCAGAAGAATGGAAAAGATAATGGAGGATGTATTAGATGACGATCAGTTTGGCTTAAGGAAAGGTAAAGGCTCCGGAGAGGCAATTCTGACGTTGCGGTTGATAATGGAAGCAAGAGCGAAAAAAAAATCGATACTCTTTCACAGAATTTGTCGACCTGGAAAAAGTGTTCGACAATATAAAATAGTGCAAGTTGTTCGAAATCCTGACAAAAATAGGGGTAAAGTATAGGGAAAGGCGGGTAATATACAATTTGTGCAAGAGCCAAGAGGAAAGGAATAAGAGTGGAAGACCAAACAGGAAGTGCTCGTATTAAGAGGTGTGTAAGACAACGATGTAGTCAATCGCCCCTATTGTTCAATCTGCACATCTAAGAAGCAATGACGAAAATAAAAGAAGGGCTCAAGAGCTGAATTAAAATTAACGGTGAAAAGATATCAACGATAAAATTTGCTGATGACAGTGTTATCCTCGGTTAAAGTGAAAAAGAATTACAGATTCTTAATAGAATGAACAGTCTAATGAATACAGGATATGGATTGAGAGTAAATCGAAGAAAGACGAAAGTAATCAGAAGTAATAGAATTGAGAACAAGGAGAACTTTAACACCACGATCAGTGATTACGAAGTAGATGACGTTAAGGAATTCTGCTACCTATGCAGCAAAATAATCAGTGATGGGAGTAGCAAGGAGGACTTCACTACAACCAAGCACTGGAAATACGAAATCGCGACAGCCAGAAACTGATGGCTCCATTATGCCCATATTGATACGCTTGTGTGTATACATGAGGTGCATATGACGCCTGAAGACGGCATACTGAATTACCGAAACCGGTAGTGACAAATAAAATAAAATAACTTCTTAAATTGCACGGCTGTTTGGCGATTTTCCTTGTTAAATACTGGAACAGCTACTGTCCCGCGTCTACAATGGATCAATTGGATGTCTACAGTTTGTCTTATCTTTGCTGCCGTGCCAAAGGGCTCGGTTTTCGAACCGACCCTATACATGCTCACACAGCTGATACGTCCAAAATGGATCATGTGCATCTCGCACTGTATACTGATAATAACACGATTTTCAGCTGGAAAATGAATGCCACATGGTACAACGCTTACTACAGCCTGCCTCTGACATCCTCAACATCTGGGCTGTCAAAGAGTGTCTCAAAGTAAATAGCTCGAGGACACAGTTCATGACGATTATTCGCCAAATCATCCACCCAACAATGCCACCTACCACCTTTGGAGGCAGCCCTTTTCCGTGGAGATCTACACTACTGGACATTAAAATTGCTACACCACGAAGATGACGTGCTACAGACGCGAAATTTAACCGACAGGAAGAAGATGCTGTGATATGCAAATGATTAGCTTTTCAGAGCATTCACACAAGGTTGGCGTCGGTGGCGACACCTACAACGTGCTGACATGAGGAAAGTTTCCAACCGATTTCTCATACACAAACAGCAGTTGACCGGCGTTGACTGGTGAAACGTTGTTGTGATGCATCGTGTAAGGAGCAGAAATGCCTACCATCACGTTTCCGACTTTGATAAAGGTCGGATTGTAGCCTATCGCAATTGCAGTTTATCGTATCGCGACATTGCTGCTCGCGTTGGTCAAGATCCAATGACTGTTAGCAGAATATGGAATCGGTGGGTTCAGGAAGGTAAGACGAAACGCCGTGCTGGATCCCAACGGCCTCGTATCAATAGCAGTCGAGATGACAGGCATCTTATCCGCATGGCTGTAACGGATCGTGCAGCCTCGTCTCGATCCCTGAGTCAACAGATGGGGACGTTTGCAAGGCAACAACTATCTGCACGAACAGTTCGACGACGTTTCCAGCAGCATGGACTATCAGCTCGGAGACAATGGCTACGGTTACCCTTGACGCTGCATCACAGACAGGAGCACCTGCGACGGTGTACTCAACGACGAACCTGGGTGGCAAACGTCATTTTTTCGGATGAATCCAGGTTCTGTTTACAGCATCATGATGGTCGCATCCATGTTTGGTGACATCGCAGTGAATGCACATTGGAGGCGTCTATACGTCATCGCCATACTGGCGTATCACCCGGTGTGATGGTATGGGGTGCCATTGGTTACACGTCTCGATCACCTCTTGTTCGCATTGACGGCACTTTGAACAGTGGACGCTACATTTCAGATGTGTTACGACCCGTGGCTCTACCATTCATTCGATCCCTGCGAAACCCTACATTTCAGCAGGATAATGCACGATCACATGTTGCAGGTCCTGTACGAGCCTTTCTGGATACAGAAAATGTTCGACTGCTGCCTTGGCCAGCACATTCTCCAGATCTCTCACCAATTGAAAACGTCTGGTCAATGGTGGCCGAGCAACAGGTTCGTCACAATGTGCCAGTCAATACTCTTAATGAACTGTGGTCTCGTGTTGAAGCTGCATGGGCAGCTGTACCTGTACACATCATCCAAGCTCTGTTGGACTCAATGCCCATGCGTATCAAGGCCGTTATTACGCCCAGAGGTGGTTGTTCTGGGTACTGATTTCTCAGGATCTATGAACCCAAATTGCGTGAAAATGTAATGACATGTCAGTTCTAATATAATATATTTGTCCAATGAATACCCGTTTATCATCTGCATTTCTTCTTGGTGTAGCAATTTTAATGGCCGGTAGTATAGTTATCTGTATGTCAGCGTAACTTTGGACCGCCTATTTACGTGTTGTCCACACATCCACGGCGTGCAGAACAAAGGCAAGGGGCTTCTCCGCAATCCTGCTTCTGCCCTGCCGATTCGGCTTGGAATCACGTTGTACAAGGCGCTGCCCCACCCTGTCCTCGAAAACGCATCAAACGTATGGGATCAGGCCACAAAAAAAGCGCTTGAAATTTCTGTGAACAGTGCAGAACCGTGTGCCGCACTTGGTTCTGGGCTTACCATGAGTTTTTCCGAAGGTCCGCCCCACGTCATGGCAGAAGTCCCACCTCTACGGGACCATTTTCAAACGACTGCCAGCTTCTTCTATGAGGAAACGTGGTGGTCACACAACAGGAAAATCCGGGCACTAGACCAGAAAACGCAATACAGCCTCAACAGGAGATAGCGGCCAGAACTCGCTGCATAGACAGCTCTACTTGAATCTACAATAGCATCTAATTACGACTCGGAGGCAAAACATGCAATTTTTGTAAGCCTCACCTCCCTAGAAGACTTCAGGCAACTCCGTTAACATCCATAAGTAAGCAAACTAACTTACGTTCCATATCAAAATAATTCTGTGTCTGACGTACAGAGGTTGGAAAAAATATGGAAACACCACAGGAAATGCAAGCTTGAACATAAATGCTGTTGCCAGCCAACCCTGCAGATTACACTGTTGTATTTGATCACGATCAGAACCTGTCCAATGTCCTCAAGCCTTTGCATGTGTCAGTCGTGGACAGAACAGTGTTCTGTGGAGTTGTTAATCCACTGCGTAGGAAGTACGCAAATACGAATGTGGGCAAATAGTTGACGGTCGTGTGGTGGGTGCTTCCGTAACCAAGGGAGCCGATAAATTTGGTATTTCAAGAGGCACAGTATTGAAGATTTTTACTGTATGCTAGGAAAGCTGTAAACACCATCTGCTAAGTCACAATGCGGACGGAAGTGTGTGTTGACTGACGGTCATTGACGAGGACTGTGACAAAAAATAAGAGGAGGAAACCACCAGATGTCACTGCAAAGCTGAATGTCGCAGTCGTAATCCTTGTCAGCACCAAAATAACACCAAGGTATAGCATCTATAAGCTGGGAACTGATTGGCTAGCTGGAATCCCAAAACCAGTCATCAGTTACGTAGATGCCCATAATAGGATAACGTGGTGCTAGAACCATGTAACATAAACTATGGAGCAATGGAAGAAAGTCATTTGATATCGGGTGAGTCTTCTTGAAGACGGGTTCCAACTTCTGGCTGAGTTTACGTCCCTGCAGTTAAACATGGCGGTGGTTCGGTGAGGATTTTGGCAACAATACTGGACTATTACATGCCCTCCCCCCCCCCCCAAAGGGTATCTACAATACTGCATTACTGCCAAGGATTATGTGACCATTTTGGCTGATATAGTCCATCTCATGGTACAATGTTCCCCAGTGGCGATGCTTTGTTCGAAACCGACAGGGCGCTTTTCACACAGCTCAGATCGTCCAAAACTGCTTCTGTAATCATGTGGATGGAATGTCGCATTTTTCCTGGCCACCACAGTCAACAGATTTCAGTATTATTGAGCCTTTGTCGTCTACTTTAGAGAGAAGGGTCCTTCATTCTATCCACCTTGTAACACTCCGGTTTAATTTGTTATAGCCCATTCGTTCGGGACCTGAATAGCAGCCCAAATAGATATTAATTAATGTGACCGTGTGCCTAATGGGGCTGGCAATCGGACTGGACTGCTACGGAGTTGTTACATTCCATTTTGTCCTTCTCAAATGCTGTAATAATGTACTGTTTGGTGGCAAGAAGAACAACAAACACAGCTTCACTGTTAATAACGGCTAATCTCAGCACAGGCTTCCTCGCTATTCATAATCGTCACACGCAACATACAATCACTGTATCCAACACTGCAATCCAACACTGCAATCCAAATAATGCCGGCGCGGTAGACGCGGAATCTCAATACGGCACATAAATATCACTGTATCACTCTGATAATTATACTTTCTCTCTTTCCCGTATAATACTAACACAAAGGGGTTGAACCACGGCGATGGCCACCCCCTTTGTCGGTAATTTCTATCAATTGCTGGCTTCTGCTCAGCTCTGCCCGCCTCGCGGGAACCTACAACACGCACTGACTTGACTCAACTCTCGCTCTCGCGACCCGACACACTAATCGATAGTTGCCCTGTCGACCTGTGTGAGTGCAAACCTAGTAGTAAGGGCCTGCGGACCCCTTACATCCCCGCCCTCGAAAACTTCTTTAGAGCCGCAGGCGAAAAAGAATCGGCAAGGGAATGAAACATTGCTACATTTGAACAAACACACAGTGTAAATAATTAATGAAATTACAATTCATCAAATAATCCCTCGACTCCAGTAGTGGGCTGCCTCCACAATAATTTTTACAAAAGGTTATACATCTCATAAACATGGCATTGTCCAAATTACAATTTTTATATCAACCAGCAATAGTCCTCTCTAGTCCAATATTGAATGAAACACACAACATATACACTCAAAAATTATTACTTAAACACAGGACATATGAATTACTATACTACAAATTAGTTATTACAGGTTTTATACTCATTCTTAGATAATCTTCGACATGAAATATGCAATTCTAATTGTAATACATCACAAAACACAATGTAAATAAACCTTTCCCTTTTTCAAATGTCCATTTTACAGCTAATGTCCTAAATATATCTTAGCAGGTTTATTCGGGTCCTGGTAGCCCTCACTCTTGACCGGACCTCACCTAGAGTGTCATTCAGTTTTTCGGTTCCTCCGCCTCTTCCTCTGTAATCAGACGAATGATTAAAATGAATCCTTGGGTCATTACTTCCCTCTCGGTTTCGATCATTAGCATGATTGTGTCCCTGTGATCCAACAGATTCCAACTGTTCCAGTATCTCCACCAAGGCCTCCCTATTTTTAATTAGGCTCCCAGCTACAGTTTCTTGCATTTTCTGATTCAATCTTCTTTTTATCGCAGATATCATTACGTCATCACTCAGGGGTTGTTCCAGGGTCTCGTTCAATTCCCACAAATGTTCGGCAAACTCTCTCAACGTTCCTCTCCATGTACTAAGTGACTTGCGATGGAGTAGGTCCTCAATTGCTGCACATTGATGGCTTTTGGACCAGTATTTCTTCAAGAATTCCTCTTCAAACTGATCATAACTAGTAGTCCCTTCCTTCTTCTTGACCCCCAAGTGAAGGCCTCACCTTCCATTCTATCTATTGCAAATTGAATCTTGTCTGAGTCCTTAAGATGTGCTGGGAAAACTCCTTTTAGCCATTTCATAAATATCATTGGGTGCAACCCTCCTTTCGGTCTAAATTACTACCCTGTATTATTTTGGACGTACTGATTATCACTGCTCATTAATGTAATTACTCTACCTTCCCCAACCGTTAAAGTGGCATTGCTAATTCGTCTATCAATTTCTTCTGTCTTGCTCTCCAATTGCTGCACTCTCTTGTTATCCTCTTCTCGTTGCGCGGCTGTAGCATTTCTCAGATTGATATCCAGTTGGTTTTGCCTATCTCCTATCCCCTTAACCGCATCATTGCATTGTCTCTGCATCTGCGTCACCTCGGCGATTCGATGATTGCAATTCGTTTCCACTTCGTTGATTCTTTCTCCCAATTTGGCTTTCGTTTCTTCAATATCGTCTTCCATCTTTTTTGTTAACTTTCCTTCCATCTTCTCCACGTCTCCCTGGACTTGGTCTATGCTCTTCTGTAGCTTCTTCTCTCCCTCGTTGATGTCCATCTTCAGTCGTTCTTCTAATTCTTCTACACTCCTGCAAATGGAAAAAAGAACACATTGACACCAGTGTGTCAGACCCACCATACTTGCTCCGGACACTGCGAGAGGGCTGTACAAGCAATGATCACACGCACGGCACAGCGGACACACCAGGAACCGCGGTGTTGGTCGTCGAATGGCGCTAGCTGCGCAGCATTCGTGCACCGCCGCCGTCAGTGTCAGCCAGTTTGCCGTGGCATACGGAGCTCCATCGCAGTCTTTAACACTGGTAGCATGCCGTGACAGCGTGGACGTGAACCGTATGTGCAGTTGACGGACTTTGAGCGAGGGCATATAGTGGGCATGCGGGAGGCCGGGTGGACGTACCGCCGAATTGCTCAACACGTGGGGCGTGAGGTCTCCACAGTACATCGATGTTGTCGCCAGTGGTCGGCGGAAGGTGCACGTGCCCGTCGACCTGGGACCGGACTGCAGCGATGCACGGATGCACGCCAAGACCGTAGCATCCTACGCAGTGCCGTAGGGGACCGCACCGCCACTTCCCAGCAAATTAGGGACACTGTTGCTCCTGGGGTATCGGCGAGGACCATTCGCAACCGTCTCCATGAAGCTGGGCTACGGTCCCACACACCGTTAGGCCGTCTTCCGCTCACGCCCCAACATCGTGCAGCCCGCCTCCAGTGGTGTCGCAACAGGCGTGAATGGAGGGACGAATGGAGACGTGTCGTCTTCAGCGATGAGAGTCGCTTCTGGCTTGGTGCCAATGATGGTCGTATGCGTGTTTGGCGCCGTGCAGGTGAGCGCCACAATCAGGACTGCATACGACCGAGGCACACAGGGCCAACACCCGGCATCATGGTGTGGGGAGCGATCTCCTACACTGGCCGTACACCACTGGTGATCGTCGAGGGGACACTGAATAGTGCACGGTACATCCAAACCGTCATCGAACCCATCGTTCTACCATTCCTAGACCGGCAAGGGAACTTGCTGTTCCAACAGGACAATGCATGTCCGCATGTATCCCGTGCCACCCAACGTGCTCTAGAAGGTGTAAGTCAACTACCCTGGCCAGCAAGATCTCCGGATCTGTCCCCCATTGAGCATGTTTGGGACTGGATGATGCGTCGTCTCACGCGGTCTGCACGTCCAGCACGAACGCTGGTCCAACTGAGGCGCCAGGTGGAAATGGCATGGCAAGCCGTTCCACAGGACTACATCCAGCATCTCTACAATCGTCTCCATGGGAGAATAGCAGCCTGCATTGCTGCGAAAGGTGGATATACACTGTACTAGTGCCGACATTGTGCATGCTCTGTTGCCTGTGTCTATGTGCCTATGGTTCTGTCAGTGTGATCATGTGATGTATCTGACCCCAGGAATGTGTCAATAAAGTTTCCCCTTCCTGGGACAATGAATTCACGGTGTTCTTATTTCAATTTCCAGGAGTGTATTTCCTTCTTCAGACTACATTCCATCTTCATCTGCGATGTTTTGATCTCTTGTGCTATAGTTTCTTGTAAATCTTCCCTTAATGATTTTCGTAAATCTTCCTTTAGTGATGCGTTGTTTTCTTGTAAACTTTTCTCTAACGATGCGTTAGTTTCTTGTAAACTTTTCTCTAACGATGTGTTAGTTTCTTGTAAACGCTTCTCTAAAGATGCGTGATTTTCTTGTAAACCTTTGCGTGATTCTCTTGTTTCTTGTGAACTCTTCTCTAATGATTTGGTCCCCTTTAGCAACTCTGCTAACATCGACCGTATATCTGCATCCTCTGAAATTGGCTTATCTCTCGTCGTTTGTCTCGGTGTCTCGGGATAATTAGTTGAGTGTGCTAATGGGCTATCTAATGATACTCCATAATCACTGATTCCCGAATCTTCCCTGTCTTCCTGTCCTATCCCTTTCCTTTCAACTACTGCCTCACAAACCTGCTTATCTTCAGTAGACATGTTTGATTTATTTTTAATGCACAGGCAAGTAATACAAAATAACCTCTAGTAACCCAAAACACTCCTAATTACCATGAAACTAATCAAACAGTACCTGCAGTCTTTTCAGTTAATCCCCAAAATGACACAACATGCATGAGTACTGAACATTACAACTCTCAAAAACCTAATAATTTCCAATAACAACCTCCACATATACAGTTTATGTAAATATGTTTTAAACAAGATAATCACAACACTCATAAAATCTATAAATGTAAAATCCCCAAAAACAATGAGCATATCTGTATAATTACCATTTAGACAGTGCAGTGTGCATAAATAAGTATGCTATATTTCAGAGTATGCTTCGCAAATTTTTCGGAAAGTACTACAATTGGGCACTTGTCCTAATGTAAATATCAGTTAAAAATTGTTTATTTATCGTGAAGACTGCGCACCGCAATTTAATGTTATGTCAACCAGTCGTCTTCACTCACCAACTGACGTTACCGCAAGTCGCGATGTTTTGACGTTTGAGGTGGGCGTGGCGCTGTACTGCCACTGGAGCTGCGTGAGGTTGCGCTGCTGTTGCAAGTCATCGTAGTTCTCCGTCGGCCGCTCCGTGGCGCTGCAGGCGGGCGTAGTTTGTAGTTCGGCTGCTAGATGTCGGGATGGCGCTTGGTGTCTCGAAGTCACGCGGCTTGCTGCGGCGGGCGTGTGAAATCACCTCGCAGATCGAAGCTCTTTGGCGCCACTGCTACACGGTTCTGCGTGACGTCACTCAATAATTGCGTCGCCACAATACATTGTCGTCCGCATAACAGTTTATGGGTCCACATAAAGCTGTCCGATTTTCACTATTTAAAAAGCAATTCCAGTCAAAATATTATCACTAAACACTTCTTTAAAACTTTCGTGACGAATTCTTGGCTCGTTTTGGGCGTAATAATGTTCACATGTGTCTTTCTTTAGTGTTCACTTTTCACAGCTTTTCGTGCGGATTTACGCATTTGCACATTATAACACAGTTTATTGACACTATTGTTCTGTTTAATATGGCAAGAAAAAACAGTTTAGTCACAATCGTAAGATATTATTACTTCGTATTGTTCAAAAATGCACTGTTCCTTGTCGCGATTTTACAGTTCCTACTCTGTCTCGATCCAAATTGAAAAAAAACTTTCTTGCGTTAAGCAAGGTAAAATTATCTATTGTTCTTTACTACTCGTCCGAAAATTGCACTAGTCCTTTCACGGTGAGCCAAGGGTGTAACACTCCGGTTTAATTTGTTATAGCCCATTCGTTTGGGACCTGAATAGCAGCCCAAATAGATATTAATTAATGTGACCGTGTGCCTAATGGGGCTGGCAATCGGACTGGACTGCTACGGAGTTGTTACATTCCATTTTGTCCTTCTCAAATGCTGTAATAATGTACTGTTTGGTGGCAAGAAGAACAACAAACACAGCTTCACTGTTAATAACGGCTAATCTCAGCACAGGCTTCCTCGCTATTCATAATCGTCACACGCAACATACAATCACTGTATCCAACACTGCAATCCAAATAATGCCTGCGCGGTAGACGCGGAATCTCAATACGGCACATAAATATCACTGTATCACTCTGATAATTATACTTTCTCACTTTTCCGTATAATACTAACACAAAGGGGTTGAACCGCGGCGATGGCCACCCCCTTTGTCGGTAATTTCTATCAATTGCTGGCTTCTGCTCAGCTCTGCCCGCCTCGTGGGAACCTACAACACGCACTGACTTGACTCAACTCTCGCTCTCGCGACCCGACACACTAATCGATAGTTGCCCTGTCGACCTGTGTGAGTGCAAACCTAGTAGTAAGGGCCTGCGGACCCCTTACATCCCCGCCCTCGAAAACTTCTTTAGAGCCGCAGGCGAAAAAGAATCGGCAAGGGAATGAAACATTGCTACATTTGAACAAACACACAGTGTAAATAATTAATGAAATTACAATTCATCAAATAATCCCTCGACTCCAGTAGTGGGCTGCCTCCACAATAATTTTTACAAAAGGTTATACATCTCATAAACATGGCATTGTCCAAATTACAATTTTTATATCAACCAGCAATAGTCCTCTCTAGTCCAATATTGAATGAAACACACAACATATACACTCAAAAATTATTACTTAAACACAGGACATATGAATTACTATACTACAAATTAGTTATTACAGGTTTTATACTCATTCTTAGATAATCTTCGACATGAAATATGCAATTCTAATTGTAATACATCACAAAACACAATGTAAATAAACCTTTCCCTTTTTCAAATGTCTATTTTACAGCTAATGTCCTAAATATATCTTAGCAGGTTTATTCGGGTCCTGGTAGCCCTCACTCTTGACCGGACCTCACCTGGAGTGTCATTCAGTTTTTCGGTTCCTCCGCCTCTTCCTCTGTAATCAGACGAATGATTAAAATGAATCCTTGGGTCATTACTTCCCTCTCGGTTTCGATCATTAGCATGATTGTGTCCCTGTGATCCAACAGATTCCAACTGTTCCAGTATCTCCACCAAGGCCTCCCTATTGTTAATTAGGCTCCCAGCTACAGTTTCTTGCATTTTCTGATTCAATCTTCTTTTTATCGCAGATATCATTACGTCATCACTCAGGGGTTGTTCCAGGGTCTCGTTCAATTCCCACAAATGTTCGGCAAACTCTCTCAACGTTCCTCTCCATGTACTAAGTGACTTGCGATGGAGTAGGTCCTCAATTGCTGCACATTGATGGCTTTTGGACCAGTATTTCTTCAAGAATTCCTCTTCAAACTGATCATAACTAGTAGTCCCTTCCTTCTTCTTGACCCCCAAGTGAAGGCCTCACCTTCCATTCTATCTATTGCAAATTGAATCTTGTCTGAGTCCTTAAGATGTGCTGGGAAAACTCCTTTTAGCCATTTCATAAATATCATTGGGTGCAACCCTCCTTTCGGTCTAAATTACTACCCTGTATTATTTTGGACGTACTGATTATCACTGCTCATTAATGTAATTACTCTACCTTCCCCAACCGTTAAAGTGGCATTGCTAATTCGTCTATCAATTTCTTCTGTCTTGCTCTCCAATTGCTGCACTCTCTTGTTATCCTCTTCTCGTTGCGCGGCTGTAGCATTTCTCAGATTGATATCCAGTTGGTTTTGCCTATCTCCTATCCCCTTAACCGCATCATTGCATTGTCTCTGCATCTGCGTCACCTCGGCGATTCGATGATTGCAATTCGTTTCCACTTCGTTGATTCTTTCTCCCAATTTGGCTTTCGTTTCTTCAATATCGTCTTCCATCTTTTTTGTTAACTTTCCTTCCATCTTCTCCACGTCTCCCTGAACTTGGTCTATGCTCTTCTGTAGCTTCCTCTCTCCCTCGTTGATGTCCATCTTCAGTCGTTCTTCTAATTCTTCTACACTCCTGCAAATGGAAAAAAGAACACATTGACACCAGTGTGTCAGACCCACCATACTTGCTCCGGACACTGCGAGAGGGCTGTACAAGCAATGATCACACGCACGGCACAGCGGACACACCAGGAACCGCGGTGTTGGTCGTCGAATGGCGCTAGCTGCGCAGCATTCGTGCACCGCCGCCGTCAGTGTCAGCCAGTTTGCCGTGGCATACGGAGCTCCATCGCAGTCTTTAACACTGGTAGCATGCCGTGACAGCGTGGACGTGAACCGTATGTGCAGTTGACGGACTTTGAGCGAGGGCATATAGTGGGCATGCGGGAGGCCGGGTGGACGTACCGCCGAATTGCTCAACACGTGGGGCGTGAGGTCTCCACAGTACATCGATGTTGTCGCCAGTGGTCGGCGGAAGGTGCACGTGCCCGTCGACCTGGGACCGGACTGCAGCGATGCACGGATGCACGCCAAGACCGTAGCATCCTACGCAGTGCCGTAGGGGACCGCACCGCCACTTCCCAGCAAATTAGGGACACTGTTGCTCCTGGGGTATCGGCGAGGACCATTCGCAACCGTCTCCATGAAGCTGGGCTACGGTCCCACACACCGTTAGGCCGTCTTCCGCTCACGCCCCAACATCGTGCAGCCCGCCTCCAGTGGTGTCGCAACAGGCGTGAATGGAGGGACGAATGGAGACGTGTCGTCTTCAGCGATGAGAGTCGCTTCTGGCTTGGTGCCAATGATGGTCGTATGCGTGTTTGGCGCCGTGCAGGTGAGCGCCACAATCAGGACTGCATACGACCGAGGCACACAGGGCCAACACCCGGCATCATGGTGTGGGGAGCGATCTCCTACACTGGCCGTACACCACTGGTGATCGTCGAGGGGACACTGAATAGTGCACGGTACATCCAAACCATCATCGAACCCATCGTTCTACCATTCCTAGACCGGCAAGGGAACTTGCTGTTCCAACAGGACAATGCATGTCCGCATGTATCCCGTGCCACCCAACGTGCTCTAGAAGGTGTAAGTCAACTACCCTGGCCAGCAAGATCTCCGGATCTGTCCCCCATTGAGCATGTTTGGGACTGGATGATGCGTCGTCTCACGCGGTCTGCACGTCCAGCACGAACGCTGGTCCAACTGAGGCGCCAGGTGGAAATGGCATGGCAAGCCGTTCCACAGGACTACATCCAGCATCTCTACAATCGTCTCCATGGGAGAATAGCAGCCTGCATTGCTGCGAAAGGTGGATATACACTGTACTAGTGCCGACATTGTGCATGCTCTGTTGCCTGTGTCTATGTGCCTATGGTTCTGTCAGTGTGATCATGTGATGTATCTGACCCCAGGAATGTGTCAATAAAGTTTCCCCTTCCTGGGACAATGAATTCACGGTGTTCTTATTTCAATTTCCAGGAGTGTATTTCCTTCTTCAGACTACATTCCATCTTCATCTGCGATGTTTTGATCTCTTGTGCTATAGTTTCTTGTAAATCTTCCCTTAATGATTTTCGTAAATCTTCCTTTAGTGATGCGTTGTTTTCTTGTAAACTTTTCTCTAACGATGCGTTAGTTTCTTGTAAACTTTTCTCTAACGATGTGTTAGTTTCTTGTAAACGCTTCTCTAAAGATGCGTGATTTTCTTGTAAACCTTTGCGTGATTCTCTTGTTTCTTGTGAACTCTTCTCTAATGATTTGGTCCCCTTTAGCAACTCTGCTAACATCGACCGTATATCTGCATCCTCTGAAATTGGCTTATCTCTCGTCGTTTGTCTCGGTGTCTCGGGATAATTAGTTGAGTGTGCTAATGGGCTATCTAATGATACTCCATAATCACTGATTCCCGAATCTTCCCTGTCTTCCTGTCCTATCCCTTTCCTTTCAACTACTGCCTCACAAACCTGCTTATCTTCAGTAGACATGTTTGATTTATTTTTAATGCACAGGCAAGTAATACAAAATAACCTCTAGTAACCCAAAACACTCCTAATTACCATGAAACTAATCAAACAGTACCTGCAGTCTTTTCAGTTAATCCCCAAAATGACACAACATGCATGAGTACTGAACATTACAACTCTCAAAAACCTAATAATTTCCAATAACAACCTCCACATATACAGTTTATGTAAATATGTTTTAAACAAGATAATCACAACACTCATAAAATCTATAAATGTAAAATCCCCAAAAACAATGAGCATATCTGTATAATTACCATTTAGACAGTGCAGTGTGCATAAATAAGTATGCTATATTTCAGAGTATGCTTCGCAAATTTTTCGGAAAGTACTACAATTGGGCACTTGTCCTAATGTAAATATCAGTTAAAAATTGTTTATTTATCGTGAAGACTGCGCACCGCAATTTAATGTTATGTCAACCAGTCGTCTTCACTCACCAACTGACGTTACCGCAAGTCGCGATGTTTTGACGTTTGAGGTGGGCGTGGCGCTGTACTGCCGCTGGAGCTGCGTGAGGTTGCGCTGCTGTTGCAAGTCATCGTAGTTCTCCGTCGGCCGCTCCGTGGCGCTGCAGGCGGGCGTAGTTTGTAGTTCGGCTGCTAGATGTCGGGATGGCGCTTGGTGTCTCGAAGTCATGCGGCTTGCTGCGGCGGGCATGTGAAATCACCTCGCAGATCGAAGCTCTTTGGCGCCACTGCTACACGGTTCTGCGTGACGTCACTCAATAATTGCGTCGCCACAATACATTGTCGTCCGCATAACAGTTTATGGGTCCACATAAAGCTGTCCGATTTTCACTATTTAAAAAGCAATTCCAGTCAAAATATTATCACTAAACACTTCTTTAAAACTTTCGTGACGAATTCTTGGCTCGTTTTGGGCGTAATAATGTTCACATGTGTCTTTCTTTAGTGTTCACTTTTCACAGCTTTTCGTGCGGATTTACGCATTTGCACATTATAACACAGTTTATTGACACTATTGTTCTATTTAATATGGCAAGAAAAAACAGTTTAGTCACAATCGTAAGATATTATTACTTCGTATTGTTCAAAAATGCACTGTTCCTTGTCGCGATTTTACAGTTCCTACTCTGTCTCGATCCAAATTGAAAAAAAACTTTCTTGCGTTAAGCAAGGTAAAATTATCTATTGTTCTTTACTACTCGTCCGAAAATTGCACTAGTCCTTTCACGGTGAGCCAAGGGTGTAACACTCCGGTTTAATTTGTTATAGCCCATTCGTTTGGGACCTGAATAGCAGCCCAAATAGATATTAATTAATGTGACCGTGTGCCTAATGGGGCTGGCAATCGGATTGGACTGCTACGGAGTTGTTACATTCCATTTTGTCCTTCTCAAATGCTGTAATAATGTACTGTTTGGTGGCAAGAAGAACAACAAACACAGCTTCACTAAACAAAACCTATATTCTTATCAAAAACCACAAAGATAAGGAGACAGCCACTGCCTTCGTCAATACACTGTTAATAACGGCTAATCTCAGCACAGGCTTCCTCGCTATTCATAATCGTCACACGCAACATAACAATCACTGTATCCAACACTGCAATCCAACACTGCAATCCAAATAATGCCGGCGCAGTAGACGCGGAATCTCAATACGGCACATAAATATCACTGTATCACTCTGTTAATTATACTTTCTCACTTTCCCGTTTAATACTAACACAAAGGGGTTGAACCGCGGCGATGGTCACCCCCTTTGTCGGTAATTTCTATCAATTGCTGGCTTCTGCTCAGCTCCGCCCGCCTCGCGGGAACCTACAACACGCACTGACTTGACTCAACTCTCGCTCTCGCGACCCGACACACTAATCGATAGTTGCCCTGTCGACCTGTGTGAGTGCAAACCTAGTAGTAAGGGCCTGCGGACCCCTTACAACCTACATCGTCGTTACCTGAAGTTGACACTATTTTGCAGAAAGAATTATATTAACAACCTGTATTTATCCATTTCAACGGTTTTCCTACACCATATTATAGTGTTTTTTGCGCGTCCATATATTTGTTCACCTCCTCCTCTCCCGCCCCCTCCCCCACCCTCCTCCTTGTATGTGCGACGACTTTGGTTCTTCTTACTGGCTTGCCTGACGCAGTCTGCCTTCAAGACTGGTGTTCACGTTCACAATTTTCGCAGCTGTGCTGCACGCACTCGTCAGTCGGAACTTCTGTGAGTGCGTTCTAGGGCGCCACTCAAAAATTTTCACCAGCGATATAGTTCTGTTTTACTGTGTTTTCTGCATTTAAATCACAATTCTCCCTCAAAAAATTGTCAACTCCGTCGATCAGTTAAGTATGATGTATCAGTTTACATTACTTTCCTAGCTGAAATATAATTTCCAGTGTTCTCTTTGCTCCTCAGTTCATTGTCGTTCACTGTAAATAACCTTACCTTCTTTTAAATAATTTTGAACTTGACACCGCAATCTAAAATTATATTGATAATTACAACTGGGAAGTTAGGTCACTTTTATTTGTTTCAGAAGTTATCTACAGGTGGATTTACATTAATATGTATCAATATTTATATATTATTATTATTAATATATTAATATGTATTAATACGTATTCCAGCGTGTACATTCTTATAACCCCTACAATATAGTGATGTCCAACAGTTAAGCACAAAAGTGATTTTTGCACAGCGTGTCACTACCAAGTAAAATAGCTCGATGAAACTTCGACCGTTAATAGAAAGAACTGCAACAGTATAGTACAGAAGGTACCTGAAACAAATACGCAACGACACGACAAAAATGACACTCTTATTCAAAGAAAATAATTATATTGGAGTCATCGCGATTTATGATGGTCCCTGACATTACAAATGGCGGGACGTGTGTGATCACCATGTACGGCAGAGCCTACCCTGCAACGTGCTCCCATGCTGGCAACAATATTAGTGAGGAGTTCTCGTGGCAGGGCGTTCCATTCCTCCACCAGCGCGGTTGACAACTGCTGAATGGTCGTTAGTGCGTGCAGACATACCGCAGTACGTCTCCCCAACGCATCCTATACGTGCTACATCTACATCTACATCTACATGGTCACTCTGCAATTCACACTTAAGTGCCTGGCAGAGGGTTCATCGAACGATTTTCATACTACTTCTCTACCATTCCACTCCCGAATGGCACGTGGGGAAAAAGGAAAACTTAAATCCTTCCGTTCGAGCTCTGATTTTCTTATTTTATTATGATGATCATTTCTCCCTACGTAGGTGGGTGTCAACAAAGTATTTTCGCATTCGCAAGAGAAAGGTGGTGATTGAAATTTCGTAAATAGATCTTGCCGCAAAGAAAACCGCCTTTGTTTCAGTGACTGCCACCCCAACTCTCGTATCATGTCAGTGACACTCTCACCCCTATTGTGCGACAACACGAAACGAGCTGCCCTTCTTTGTACTTTTTCGATGTCCTCCGTCAATCCTACCTGATAAGGATCCCATACCGCGCAGCAATATTCCAGCAGAGGACGGACAAGTGTAATGCAGGCTGTCTCTTCAGTGGTTTTGTCGCATCTTCTAAGTGTTCTACCAACAAAGCGCAGTCTTTGTTTCGCCTTCCACACAATATTATCGATGTGGTCGTCCGCCCCCGGTAGCTGAGGGTTCAGCGCGACAGAATGTCAATCCCAAGGGTCTGGGTTCGATTCCCGGCTGGGTCGTAGATTTTCTCCGCTCAGGGACGGGGTGTTGTGTTGTCTTAATCATCAGCATTTCATTCCCATCGACACGCAAGTCGCCGCACTGGCATCAAACGAAAGACTTGCACCCGGCGAACGGTCTACCCGACGGGAGGCCCTAGTCACACGACATCTACATTTTACACATATGTGGTCTTTCCAGTTTAAGTTGCTCGTAATTGTAATTCCTAGCTATTTAGTCGAATTGACGTATACCCAAAATTTATCGGCTTCTTTTAGTACCCATGTGGATGACCTCGCACTTTTCTTTATTTAGTGCCAATTGCCACTTTTCACACCATACAGAAATTCTCTCTAGATCATTTTGTAATTGGAATTGATCGTCTGATGATTTTACTAGATGGTAAATTACAGCGTCATCTGCAAACAATCTAAGAGTGTTGCTCATATTATCACCTAGATCATTTATATCGAAGAGATTTAAGTCGAGGAAGACGCAGGATAGTCCATTCACTGAATGTCCTCTCGTTCCAAGAGCTACTCCACCTGAGTAGTTCGATGCGATCGCGCATTGTAATCCTTTAAAATGAAGTCTGGGTGGTTTGCACCTCTGATAAGACGGTATGAGGAGGGAAGGGGTACAGTGTCACAATAACGTTGCCTAGTAGGTGTACCGCATCTACAGATTTGGAAGTCATTGCGCCAGAGCAGTTTTATTCTGCACAAAACATATCACAGAGAGGCGGCCGGAGTGGCCGAGCGGCTCTAGGCGCTGTAGTCTGGAACCGCAAGACCGCTACCGTCGCCGGTTCGAATCCGGCCTAGGGCATGGATGTGTGTGATGTCCTTAGGTTAGTTAGGTTTAAGTAGTTCGAAGTTCTAGGGGACTGATGACCTCAGAAGTTAAGTCCCATAGTGCTCAGAGCCATTTGAACCGTAACACAGAGACCACCAAAGCGATCGTGTTCGACAGTGTTCTTGCGTGCATTTCGTGTTCTCACTTCTCACCACATGGGAATACGTGCACCATTGTCGAAAATGATCATTTATCATTTTTGTGGTCCCATTTGTTTTGGTGTGGAGAGGTATAAAGTTGCATGGATGTACTGACTTACACTAGCCGGTCAACGCTACAGTGACACTGTACTCCATCCCCATGTGCGTCTTTTCAGAGGTACATTCGCCTCTATTTTCATTTTTATGGATGCCGATGCGCGATCACATCGGACTGGGCAGTTGGAAGAACTCTTGAAACAAGAGGATATCCGGCGAATGGACTAGCCTGCTTGATTCCCGGACTTAAATCCGATCGAACACCTGTGCGATGGGTTGGAGAGACGTACTGTAGTACTTCCACAGGCATCAATGACCATCCAGTCTGGTGGATGAATGGAACACACTACCACAAGAAAGCCTCACAAATCTTGTAACCAGTATGGGAACATGTTGCAGAGTACGCAGTGCCGTCTGTGGTAATCACACACCCTATTAAGAACCATGTCCTGCCTTTTGTAATGTCCAGGTGAACATCATAAACTGCGGTGACTTCATTGTGATTATTATCTTTGAACAAAAGTTCCATTCCTATCTGTCTAACTGCGTATTTCTTTCAGTTGGCTTCCGTACTGTACTGTACTGTACTGCACTGTAGCAGTTCTTTCTATGTATGGTCCAAATTTTATCGAGCCATGTTACTTGGTAGCAACGCAGCTTGTTAAAGTTACTTTCGTTCTTAAGTTTAGCACACTAGTGTACTTCACGTCATGCAAGACACAGAAACGCAGTCTATGATCGCGACAAGGCAAAAGTTCTGACACCTACTTAAATACACCCATTTGTGGTGTATGTCGATTCATGCTATCGCCACGTACTGTGGGATTTTTATCAGTCATCGAGAAGAGCATCTCTCTGATTTGACGGTCTCAGGTTCGAATCCTACATCGGGCATGGATGCATGTGATGTCCTTAGGTTAGTTAGGTTTAAGTAGTTCTACGTTCTAGGGGACAGAGGACCTCAGATGTTAAGTCCCATAGCGCTCAGAGCCATTTGATCTCTGATTTGGTGCACACTGGGAAAAGCTCAGGACAGGCTCCTTTTATTTCGGAGTTTGCAATGCTAAAAAGGAACAAATGGTTTTTTTTGGTACCTAATACATGTGAGTCTTTGAAATGACCACGGCCACGTTTCTGTGCTAACTCACTAGGTGGCAGGGCTGTGCTTAGTAACTCACTGTTTGGGTTCTCGGTGCATTAGTTACGGTGATACAACAGATGCTAATTGTGAACAAAAATTAAACATGAAGTTCCGCATCAAGCTCGGCAAAACCACTAGTGAAATGTGGGCAATGATTAAGCCAACACAGCAGGCGACTCACTTTCAAGAAGTCGTATTTTTGAATGGCACCAAAGGTTCGTGAAAGCAGAGATTCAGTGCAAGAGGATCTCAGATCGGATCGCCTGTCTACAGCACATATCGAAGAAAATGTAGAGCGTGTAAGGCAGTTATTGGCAGAAGACCGTCATGTAACTGTGTGTGCGATATCAGACGAACTTAATTTGAATCGTTATGTGTGTTATAAGATTTTACATGAAGGTTTATGGAAACGGGAATTTGATGCAAAAGTAGTCCCTCACACACTAGCAGACGAACGGAAAGAGGAAAGATGAAGAATTTCTGCCGAATTACTGGTTTGAGCCAGATGCGACCCCACATTTCTGTCAAAGATTGTTCCTGGGGAAGAAAGTTGATGCTACAAGTATGACTCTCAACGAAGCGTCAATGTGCTGAATGGCAGTCGTGGATCACCAACCTCAAAAAACGCAGTTACAAAGTGATGCAAGGCATGCCTAACGTCATCCATGTGGAACTAACGCACTGCCTATCGATTAAAGCTGTCATAGTGTTTGATCGTAGCTTGGCACTGGAGCTAGTCACTTGTTAAGGTCGAACAGTGTCAACTGACCAGTAACATTATGGAGATACGGTCAGACCTCTCTATTCATGAGATATCGAGCGAGTTGGATTACTGGTGAGGCACTCGACCGGTATTCATAAAGACGGCGTTTCAAAACCATGTCCGACCATCCAGTTTTAGGTGCGTCGTGTTTACTCTAAATCTTGTTCTTCACTGCTGACGACCTCGCCCGTCAACGGAACGGTAAACCCTAATCTTCCTATCTTCTTATAAGTGAGATCCGTCCGTAAGTTGTTTCAGGTGACATAATGGTGCGTAACTGTCCCATTGATACCAAGGAAGAAGCAGGGAGGATTGGACTTTAACGAGTCGTCACCGAAGAGTGTATGTTTTTGACAAGTTTAAAAAAATTGAAAGCCGTAGTTACAGCAACAGATGTCTTACAGATGCATGTAGGAAACATCAACACCGTCTCGCAAAAGGCACGTTTCTAAGTAAGTAAGCCGAACGATGTAACAAAAAGTGAGACACTGGACTCTTATTTGAGAAAATGGCGGTTCATGGTTACACAGATTTCGGTTTTCCTCGATTTTCCTTAATCACTTCAAGCGAATGGCTGGTTGGTTCCTCTCAAATGCTTAACTGATTTCCTTCTCGTCTTTCCCCAAAGCCAGCTTTTGCTACGTCTCAAATGACTTCGTCGTCGGCTGGACGATCAACCTCAATCTTCTTTCCTTTTTACTAGTGACATTAGAGGCAGACACTGCGAAGCACACGACCCTGTCATAAATATTACTAAGACTACATCACATGCGAACATAGGGAATGTGACATTTCGTGAATGGTATGGCAAGCCAGTGGACTAAAAGTTACGTTAAATGGGTCAGCGCGTAGCTTAATTAGCTTGTGTCGAAAGTTGGCTCATAGCATATGGATGACAGTGATTCATCGACCGCAAACCGGTCAATGTACACGTCGTGGTTTGCATCTAGATGAAACAGCGAAGAGGCTACTAGGGTAGTTAATTACTGAATGCACTACATACAGTTACCAAGCGTCGATCCAATTTCCGCAAGTTAACACTGTAAGCACTTTCAGCAGCCGTTGCCCAGTACTAAATATTTAGTAGAATTGTCTAGAAACTTCGTAGTTTTTCAAAGCCTTTGCAAGATTTTTTTGAACAATTATACGAAATTAAAGCATTTATTGTTGATACAGCAGACATGAAATTTTTCTGCAACGCCTAAAAAATGTAAAAACATTGTACGTGCAACATTAGTAATTAATATATTGTCAGAAGTTTCAGGACAGCTTTTTAAAAAATAAAAAAATTCACTTACCAAGTAAGGTCCTATCTCCTATCGAAGTAGTCCGCTTGCCCATCTACACATAGTTGCCACTTTTCAGGCGCGGAAACAAGAAAAAATTGCAGTGCGAGAGGTAGGCGGAATATTGCGCATGTGGGGTGGCAACAAGAAAATGTCTAACAAGATGCTCGGTAGCAGATAAAACACTATGGTGTCTTGCATTGTCATGCAGTAAGAACCAGTCCTGAGAATGCTACAAACCATGGCGGAGACGTCGAGTTGCTTGTCGAAAAAATGTAAAGAGTTTGGTTCACACTCTTTGACGTGGAGGACCATACTCATGGTGAACTATCGACGGATGTGATCAGCATTGTCTTCGTTCTCGATGGTTGCCGTTTGACTTTTTTGAGGTTGGTGATCCACGGCTGCCATTCAGCACATTGACGCTTCGTGTGAGAGTCATACTTGTAGCATCAACTTTCTTCCCCAGGACAATCTTTGACAGAAATATGGGGTCGCATCTGGTCAAACCAGTAATTCGGCAGAAGTTCTTCATCTTTCCTCTTTCCGTTCGTCTGCTATTGTGTAAGGGACTACTTTTGCATCAAATTCCCGTTTCCATAAACCTTCATGTAAAATCTTATAACACACATAACGATTCAAATTAAGTTCGTCTGATATCGCACACACAGTTACATGACGGTCTTCTGCCAATAACTGCCTTACACGCTCTACATTTTCTTCGATATGTGCTGTAGACAGGCGATCCGATCTGAGATCCTCTTGCACTGAATCTCTGCTTTCACGAACCTTTGGTGCCATTCAAAAATACGACTTCTTGAAAGTGAGTCGCCTGCTTATGTTTGCTTAATCATTGCCCACATTTCACTAGTGGTTTTGCCGAGCTTGATGCGGAACTTCATGTTTAATTTTTGTTCACAATTAGCATCTGTTGTATCACCGTAACTAATGCACCGAGAACCCAAACAGTGAGTTACTAAGCACAGCCCTGCCACCTAGTGAGTTAGCACGGAAACGTGGCCGTGGTCATTTCAAAGACTCACATGTATTAGGTACCAAAAAAAAACATTTGTTCCTTTTTAGCATTGCAAACTCCGAAATAAAAGGAGCCTGTCCTGGAAATTTTCTGACAAAGGGAGTATCAAAAATTTGATAAATACTTGGAAGAAGCACACAAATAGAGTCCTAATCACCTGCTATTTGCATCGATTAAAACAAACACAACTTGAAAACTACATTTTACCCCATAATAATCTGTGACACCTGTTTCGTGTAAATAAGTTTATTATCTCTTTCAAAAACAAAGAGGTCCCACAGATCTTTACAATTTGACCCATAAATCAGACAAATCTGTTAAGAATAGTATCCTATGTTTATGATGCGACTGCCGTGACTAAAGGTTTAAACTGAGTATCCCAAGAAATGGCCAGACATGCGGTATTGCAGGAGAAATACTAAATATTTTTGGAGGTGTCAGTATAGACTAGTCCTAAAAGAAATATTCCATATAAAATGTGTACAATTTCTATTGATAGCTGAGATACAGTTAGAATGTAACTCAAAAAAATACCTATGTAGTAATGAGCAAAGCTAAATGATTCAGTTAAGAGTTCATTTTCATAAATTACACGTCCAGCTTCAGTGCGCTTACGAATTGCCTTGAGAAAATATCGTGTATATCTTTTCTTTTATGAGGGCAGCCCTGTCCACAATCCAATATATCGATTCGTCTCTAGGCCAAACAACCGTGACCATTCCGCCGATCCATTTTCAGGTGGATGTTCAGTTTAATTGATGTGTTACCTGATGAGTAGAATGTAGAGCGGCCTCGTCATGGTGGAAGAACATACCCAACTTTGTAGCCAAAGAAGGCCCTTCCAATAAAGCTAGAAGCTCGTATTTATGAAAAATCTAGACCATGCTAAGACTATATGGTAACACAACAGGTATAACCGACTACTATAATAATCACACCACGCCAAACATTTACAGAGAAATGATCTTGTACATGTGTCCCCGCAAAGGCCTACTAGGTGACTTAAGAATGCTATTGTTATTAATCCCGTCCCAAGTGAAAGTAGCTACATCAACAAACGCTGTTAATGGGATTGCCTGGAGATCTGAAGTTGAGTAACGCCAAAATTTTGATAGTCTACCTTCATCTGCCTCTCGGAGGTGCTGAATCCTCTGCAAGTGATAAGGATATAGGCCGTGTATAAGTAATGTTCGCCATATTCTTGTATGTGGATCACCGATAAGTTTATTAGTTTTGCGAGTGCTTGTTGAAAGACTACGCTGTACTAACTAGCGTCTTCTACTTAACCCACACTCTGTTCATTTGCACGTTCAGATGAAATATGACTGCTGGAGTCTGCATCAGTAGCACGCAGTTCATTGAAGACACTCATGGGTTTGATGCTCTGTGGTTAGGAAAGCGTCTAATATATTCTCTGCAAGCAGCTTTTTCATTACAAAGCCCGTGCGCAATTACCATACCAGCAAGCTCTGCAACTGTAAAAGGTACAGCAGAATCAGCCAACAGAACACAGTCACAGCGATGTCCGCGGGGACAAGGGGAGGGGGTTGCAGTAAAAGCTGCGCAGAACCTGACGTGCTCCTGCCATTGTATGCATGACGTCAGAGCGGAACACATCGTGTCCATATTTGTATGTTCGAGGTTACGACATTTCGTGAGTGTTGTCGGTTTCGCTTAGCTACTTTTGCGTAGTGGGTGATTTGCAAATGAATGCGCTTTGATTGTGTGCAAGTAATGCCATGTTGTGTACTATTGTTGGCTATTAACTCTCGCAACGGCAACACGAAAGGGACTGAGGTAGTGCTGCATGCTTTTCTTTGCCATTCACGTCTGCAGAAGAATTTGCTGACGAAATGCTGTAGAGAAGATGCTGCGAACGTTGGAAATGCTAGCATATACTCTTGCCGTTTCAAAGGAACTGATACTGTTACACACATCCATTCAGGTCAGCTAAATTTACCGCGGAAACGAATGCTTATGAACGATGCATTTCCATCGTGTAATTTGCCTTGTAGTAGCAGCACCAGTGCAATAAAACGTGATATCTATAGAAGAAGAAGCACAGAAACTTCATAAAAGCTTTCACCATGGTCAACAATGCTGATAAATGTACATTTACAGATAAAGTTGATGTAATGATTCAGACAAAGTCAGTTTACAAAACACCACAGCGGCATTACTGAGGAGAAATGCTCATTTGAATGAAACTGCGAACGCGTAATAAATATCTACAAGGCCAGTTGTCATCAATGAAACGACGTCAGCACGATGAAAAAAGTAATAAAAATGCAATTGTGTCTCATGAAATCCACAGAATACTGAGCAACATATTTTCATGCAATAAAATCAGAAGTTTGTTTCAGAGGTCAAAATGGGTTCAATGGATCAAAGAGGACGTTCGCAAGTCGATAACTTGACGCCTCCTTTCTCAGAAAAATTACAATTTTCTTAGTGGAAAAACTTGGATATCCTCTACCTGCAGGGTCAACCGTTCGTTCTGGATAAACCGCAGTTTCAGATATCACCCAGATATTCTGAAGTCTCTTTTAATTAAGGAATTTGTATAATTTCTCGATTGCAAACGGCAATGTCCACATGTTAAAGTTGTTTTCAACTTGTGATGAATACAAAATGAAAATGAGCAGTATTTAAATCTTGTTTGCTCGTAGAAACTACACTCAGAGTGATTTAAGAAACTGCATGCTCATGTCAAACTTTTATTTTGACAGAAGCTGCAAAAACAGACTATGCTTTGCACTTTTTTGTCATCTTTCGATTCTGTAGGTGATTAATTTCTTTTTAATCAACAATATCTGTTTAAATCTGGTCAGGTTTCAGAATGTAGCAGTAACATTCTAGCAATAGCACAAAAGTGATTTACATTTCATTATTTCAGCAGAACTAAAACGTACCACTTATGCACCATATAATGCGTGGTTCACACGTTATAGCGCTGTTCCCGATGCAGCCGTTGTTCCTTTGTGACGTCAGAGTGTCGGCCAATAGCAGCACAGAACGCTTAGTGCTCAACGTTATTTTGCAGTTATGTAGGCTCAAACAGTTTCACAACTTGAACATCAAAGTAAAAATGATAATCGGTAAATACCCCTAGAAACTTGATACCAACACGTAGAATGAAATTTTTATCTCTGCAACCAACAGAAGCTTCCTCCCGTAATTCTCTACTTATTTGTCACACGATATAGCATGCAATAGAGATGAGACTGAAGTTGACGAAATGTCCATGTTAAATACAAGAAGTGAGGACAAGAAGGGCAAAAATTGCCACATGTTAAGCAAATATCGTTGAGAAAAATATTTTCACACTTACATAGACGTCAACAGAATCTTATAGCAGAACATATTTCTCAATTTTCTAAAACTGATAAGAAAAAACAATTAAAAATTAAATTCTTGAATCCAAAAATATATTACAGATGCTCTTCAGTAATGATTCTGATGGTAAACTTCCAGAATTCCAAAGACCACGTAGGTCTATTAGTATCATTACGGTAAGTAAAGAAGTTTCTCACTTATTTTACGCTTTGGTTTACTTTTAACATTTTGTAAGTGTGTATGTGTGTGTGTGTGTGTGAGAGAGAGATAGAGAGAGAGAGAGAGAGAGAGAGAGAATATTTATTAGACAACTTATCTGATTTCTGAGTATGTTTATATTCTGAGTCATTTTCGAAACAGAAGAGTATGTTTCTTTTCCATCATACTACCAAATAAAGACAAATCACGCAGACTTGTTTCACTGTCAGTGTAAAAACTGGCGTGTAACTGAACGTTTAGAATGTTATCTACGTTCTACTCAATATTTTTCGTGGGGTACGATCATAATCAAGATGTTTTAACTTAATATAGCGATATATTGGTGCTGGTGTTGTTAAGAGAGTAATCGTCAGAATTCGTCATCAAACTTTGTAAGATTCAGCACTGAGTTTGGTGACCCAACTGTGAATTAAAGTCTAATTACGTGTAAATTTAGGCACCGGTACTCACAGCACGTAGGTATAGGTGCAGGTGTAATATGCAGTCATAGAGAGTAAAAACGTTTAAATATGTTACAAAAGTGTATATTTATCGATATAACCACTAATTAATTTCATACTATGTAACCAGTTTCGATCGTTTAACAGTCGTAATAAGAAAGGAAACATAGCTAGGAACATATTCAGAACTGGTCCCTGATATGTTGCTGCAATAATGCACATCTTAATATCGATTAATCGCGCTGTTCTTCGTTACAACTGTTTCGTACTTTGAACAAAAAAAAAATACACACTTTGTTAACCTGTATCTGAGAACGTGGCGCACTAGCGAGGGAGAAGCCTGATTCCTATGTTTCTAGTTTATCTTTTGTGTACAGATAGTGAAGATTTAACTGTCTCTATTAGGGCGTGAATTGTCCTTCGTCAAGAAATTATTTTGACGTTCTTGTGAAATGATTTAGACAAATCACGGAAATTGTAAATCGCTATGACTCGCTGCAGTCCCGGCCTGACTCCTAAAGAATACTTGATCCTACGTGTTTTCAGCTGCACCTGTGAAGAAATGTAAGTACCTGGGAAATTTATAAACCACTACGTCTCTAATGATGAAAAACCATTAGGCAATTTCCTTACATTCAAAAGAGGAAATCACCCATCAGCCTTGCGAAAATACAGAACGTATAGCCCATGATGAATGTTTGCGAAAAGCACATTCAACTTTCACAATTTCAGTTTTCGACGGCAAAAAGTGTTGGCAAGATGCTTTGGTAAAAGTGGGGTAGTTGATGAGAGCAATGGAATGAAAGACCCTGGAGACTGAATCTATACACCTTTTGTTACCTTCCTGTGGATGTAGAGAAATTGCTAGAGCTCACTAATGACTGATTAATTGCTTACACGCTGTAATGACAGGAAATGAAGGTGTGAAGAGGGCTGAGGCTGCTGCAGCCGTAAAGTCCTCGCGAACCGAAGACTGCATCGTGCAGTCTGGAATAGCTCAGGATAGTATATAGTATAAAAAACAATTAGGGCAACGGCACTAACTTAACTTCCCCCGCTCAGCGGCGGATATTTGCAGAGCCTCTAAACAAGCACAGGCGCCTGGCGACACTGAAGTTGGCTGTGGAGGATTGAGCTTCGCGTTAGTCGAGTTAGAGTTTCCCACCTTAGCTTGTATTGCTGGGAGGCCAGTTCGAAAGTCAGCTGTGTAACTGTCACTCACAGTGGCGGTTGTCGATGGTGCGGGCAGAGCCTTGTGTTCCGCGCCCATGGTAAGTCGGAGATCTACACTAGATTTTCGTACACAAACACAAAGGTAATAGCTATGTTGCAAGTCATGACTTGCTTCGCCATTCTGAATGACCTTCAAATAATACAAATTCTCATGAGTCACGCCTGTGGAATGATACAGTGAAGACTGTAATCGGCATCCGAATCAGACTGCGGTACGGGACCGGCAGTGACTCTTTATACCAGCTGCGTGCAGAACTCTGCTCTTTGTTCCGGAGCGTGCAGCAGAGGCCTGCTATCTGCACCGTACGCCACATTGCAGTTACGCAAAAGGTTTCCCTCGGCTGTAGGCGACGTGATTAAGGATACTTGTTTCTGATTGAAAACGTTATTTATTGACTGCAACGCTGTCTGACACAGGGATGTAAAAGGTTACGATATGTCTTTGAAAGACGCTTCCATAAGCAGAATGATTTGTGTCTTCACCTGAGATGCAACACCAGTTTTTACCATCTGTCTTGTGGTTATGTTCCTGCAGATGGGAGCATACAAGGGGTGGACAATAACGTGAAAACACCAAAAATGCAACACATTACCGTGCCTAATAAAGTGTAGGAAAACAGTTGACATTCAAAAGGGCTTCCACTCATCTCGGAATGGATAAGTACAGGTCCTGTACGGTTTCCTAGGAATCTTATACCATTCTTCGTGCAAAATAGCGCCAATTTCTGGTAATGATGATGGAGCTGGACAGCGATCAAACATCCTTCTCTCTAAAGTAGACCACGAAGGCTCAATACTATAGATATCTAGTGACTGTGGTGGCCATAGCAGATGTGACAATTCATACTTGTGCTCACAGAACTATTCTTGGACGGTCTGAGTGAAAAGGCGCACCGCCGCCTTGACACAGCACTGCCATTGGAGAACAAACATTGTACCACCAGATGGACCTGTTCAGCCAGAATTGTCACATAACCCTTGAGAGTAGTTCAATCTTTCAGGGTACCCGTTGAATACTACGATACTGCTAATCAAATCATCACTGAACAACCGCCATGTTTCACTCCAAGGACGTACACTCGGCTACACGTTGAAACCAGTGTGCAACAAGAATCATCTGACCAAATGACTTCCTTCCAGTGCTCCATTTTCCAGGGTTTATGGTTTCGGGACTACGTTATCCTGTTACATAACTGATGAATACTTTTGAAATTCCCTGCTTCTGGAGCTTCCCTTCGAGTTGTTTTGGAACGGAAAGGTTTCGCGAGTGGGGTATTCATTTCTGCACTGACTTTTGCGGCTTTGGTCTTATTTTTCGTCACAATCCTCGTTAATGACCATCTGTCACGATACTCAGCACACACTTTCGTCCGCCTGTTGGTTTAAGGATGATATTTTCGTCCTTTTCCTGTAAATATTCGATGTGATGCCTCATGGAAACATCAAACACTTGAGCTAGCTTGGTTATGCAAGCATACATCGTACGAGTACCAACAATTTGCCCAAGTTTGAATTCACTTAGCTTCGACATAGGTGCTCCAAGCTGTAATGAACACCATTCTGACCACGATTAACACTTGCAACTTATTGAGTACATTGTACACACGCCGCTCGTGGTCAAATACAATAGCTCAAACTGCAGGTTGCATCTGCTTCCGCATTTATGTTCAAGCATGCATTTCCAGCGGTCGGTACCGTTGGGCCTTCATGGCCTGTTCGGACGAAGTTTAGTTTTTCATGCATTTCCAGCGGGGTTTTTATATTTTTGTCCAACCCTAGTAAAATTTTCTTGCCTCAGAAATATTTCGTGTGTTTCGTAACTATACTGCGTACGTCCTGCACGAAACTGACAAATGTTGCAAACACTATCCTCGATATACGTTAACTGGCACCTTGCACGTGTATCTCTTGTGGCGCAGGATTTTGGCGTGAGCGTCGATTGACTTTAGATTTTCGTGAGCACGGACTCTTAATCAAATGCAAATTAATTTTACTAACAATATGTATCATGCAAGAACTGATATTATGCACGAGAAACTACAACTATGAACTAGCAGTCTTTTTTACTAAATGATCTTGAGATATGTTGCAATAGAATGATATTCAAAACACGAACTCTTGCCCGATAACAATAAATAAAGCCTTTAAATGGGCACAAACGAATAAACAATCAGTACACTTTAATGTAATACATATTATCCAATAAAATGTCCCGCACCCCTCCAAAGCGATCAACCAAGTGACACGAAATATGAACTGCAATAAAGCCAAGCACAAGGACGACCCAACAAAACCCAGCACCTAAATGAAACGCTGTGCTCACATACACATCTACAGTAATAGTTTAGTTAAATTTGCATCAAATTTACAAGACACACTGAAAAACAATTTCAGTTTCTCAAAAGTTTACCCCTGAAATATCGTTTCTCAGCTAAATCGTCGCTTTACAAAATTCATGCCTCACAGTAGCCTAGCCGGATTTCAGCAAAACACAATCAGTGTTATAACGCACTGTTTCATAAATGTATTGCCCAACAGCAGCCTCGCTGTGTTGCACCAACTAGAACCGTGGCAATTCAAGAGTGCCGGCACAGACTCAATAGTTAGCACGACAAAATCCTACTACACATTAAACCCTCTTACAGTAGTACTTCGCCGGCCTTTGTGGCCGAGAAGTTCTAGGCGCTTCAGTCTGGAACCGCGCTGCTGCTACGGTCGCAGGTTCGAATCCTGCCTCGGGCATGGATGAATGTGATGTCCGTAGATTAGTTAGATTTAAGTAGTTCTAAGTCGAGGGGACTGATGACCTCAGATGTTAAGTCCCATAGTGCTCAGACGCATTTGAACTCAGACCCATTTGAACTCAGACCCATTTGAACTCAGACCCGTTTGAACTCAGACCCATTTGAATCATTTGAAGTAGTATTTCCTCGCTCTCAGCTGCTGTATCTTCTGGACATACAGACACAAACACAGTCAACTGCACCTGTGAGGTGATGCCCCATATTGACAACAGATCATATCCAGTCTTGGCCATCCTCGGCCATGCTGCCTCACTACGCTGATATGCTATTCGTTCCGACTCCAGGCGCCTCACTTGAGCTTTATTCATGGTGTTTGCACTTTCGCTCACAAATCTCACTGCTGTTCCACTGCATCTACGTCACGCCGCCCACTCATCACCCATCCTCCATAATACATAACTGTGCAGATACTACACATTCTGGGCCGACCACATCGGTACAAAACAAGTTTGACTGTCACACCAATGCTTGGTCCCCACCAATACTACGCAGACTTGTCAGCCACTTCCCATGGCGACCTGGACCTGGCTCCCAAAAGATGTGGCCACTCCTGTTCCAGTCATGCATAGCACACTGGACTCGCATTCGGGAGGACGACGGTTCAATCCCGCGTCCGGCCATCCTGATTTAGGTTTTCCGTGATTTCCCTAAATCACTCCAGGCAAATGCCGGAATGGTTCCTTTGAAAGGGCACGGCCGACTTCCCTTCCCTAATCCGGTGAGACCGATGACCTCACTGTTTGGTCTCTTCCCCCAAACAATCCAATCCAATCCAGTCATGCAACCCGTCTACACTGAACTGTGTTCACTACAGCAACATTATGGGGCGATATGCCAATGCAAAACAAGCTCAAACAGCTTGCCATCCAAAACCCCTGGAGCCGCACTGAAACAACCGGCCACAGCCCACAGCCTCCCAGTGCACGCTCCCGGTCCACATTGCTGCTCCAATTTCTTACCTCCAACTGGCATTAGCTGCCCCGCGCTGCCACTGCAATACTTCGTGTGGTACTGCATCCACCACCTCGCTGACATTCTGGCGCGACTGCAGTGCCTTAGTCACGGTTGCTGGGGCGAGGCAGTAACTGAAGTGTGCCACGCAACAGATACGTCACGGCACACTCTCTTATGAATATAAACTGCATGAAGTACGCAGAGGAGTACATAATCCACCTGAAAGATCAATATTTAATGTCCCGTTGAGAGAAAGATATAATTTATGGCCAGTAATGCATTACTTCAAGCATCAAGTGTGTGAAAAGGTATTTCGTTTTGGCTGTTCTCACACATGTTCAAACCAGTTTACACTCAATGAGTATTTGCGTTTTTCATTTGTAGTTTTAACCATCAGTAGTGGCATATCTGAGCAAAAAATGTCAACTTTATCCAGAAGAGGAATCTGTATTGTTTACAAGATTTTAATTTGTGAATTATGCATAGCGAAAGATGCAATATTGCTTCCCAGTTTGCAATCAGGTCCCGCCACAGTGTAGTAGCAGTGACCTGACGAACGTAATGAGAGTGTATGTATTTTAAATACTGCAGTATGCCAGCTGTCCAGCGTGAATCTTTGGAATTCAATGGATCGGTCGAAACTAAGTTAATCCAAGTATGGTCATCACCATTTTTGTCTGTAGTTAATACATAAGTTTGTAAGCAATGTTAATAATATTGCAGGTTTTATTTGTTTAGATATTGTAATTGTAATTACATTTCGACATTCCACCAGGGAGTGCCGTCTGGCTGAAAATGAGGTCACTCATGCATAAGTCCTACTTTTGAAAGTGGGATGTTAGGGGCACTTGTTTCTGATTCGTCCAGAGAGAAAGGGCGTGGGGGGGCGGGGATGGGGGGGGGGGGGGGGGGCGAGGCGTTGACGCTCTGCTAAGCTAAGCACAGATTTCTGGTTTGCCATTATTAGCATGTTTGGGAGACCCCTCACCGAACTCTTAATGTGGTAGCAGTGCTATGCTGTCATAAATTTACCATGTACATTTGTAGCACAAAAACTGTATCACAAAATCTAGTAACATAGCGGTGGTTCAGGAAGGGCTTATCCATCATGAAGTGGTATTTCTTATACATATAATATCTTTGGTTGGAAGTCAGTAAAACTGCAGCGCCTATAGAATTTTCAAAGGCGTCATTAATTTAATGGAATATGTCACGATGTAATTATTTCTACCAACAGGGGAACGTGTTCGCCTCTAACATATTTACTGCGGTGGCTGAGCCGACACCTCCGAGAATACAAGGCCTGCCAATAATTTTGTGACGTCAAACGTAGCAGTCCATGTAAAATGTTACACCACAAGGCCTGCTGCCGCTCGATACTCAGTAGTGAAATACTGAAAAGAAATCGCGACTAGAATGCCTGATCAATGCGCTTTTTGTCTTCATTCAGCAGCGAAAAATTATACTTAATGACCCACCTTCCATTTGAATTTAGTGTTAAAAAAACTGATCATCAGGGGATTACTTCACACAGAGATGAAGTATTGTTTGTTAACGTGAGAGATCTGATTATATCCTGCAGATTTTAGGTACTTGTGGTGCGATCAGAGAACGGAACGAAAGGTCAACACTGAAAAATTTTCTGTATTCTTACGTAGCTAATTTCTCTGAGAGTCAGCATGCATTACCCATTTAAAACTGGCACCATAAGTGCGTATCATAGCACCATAAATACATATATTATTATCCATCACCAGTAACGGACGGTGAAGCTTTGACAATGTTAATCACTCACGCTGGTGAAACGTCAGAAAAATCATCAAAGAAGTATTAAGGGAACTCTTACAGTAATTTGGCTTGGACTTCGCCGTTTGAAATACTCGAGACGTTGTAGTTTCTGTTGAGTATATCTGATAGTGTGAGTGTATTGTATGTAGTAAGCAATGTTTATTAAGTACTCAAGTCGAATTTTATGTTAGACTGTGCCCAAACACTTCGGACTTTTTGTTTCTTAGTATTTTCAAGAGACTGTGCAACACTTACACTTCATGTTACACTTGTAACTGAGCACATTATGTACTGTAAAGAATGAAACCATTATATTATGGGTTCATCTGTAGGTAAGTAACAGGTAAGGCATATTAAGCAATAAAAGAAAATGTTGTCAGGCTGTGCCTTAAAAATTGGAATTTTTTTTCCACATCATTTTCAAGAGACTGCGCAACACATTTCATTTTACACTCATTGCTGAGCACACTATGTACTGCAACATTCATTTAAAGAGTAAAAGTATTTTATTATGGGCTTTTCTGTAGGCTAGTAACAGGTAAGCAGCAATGCATATTAAGCAATAAAAGAAAATGTTGTCAACCTGTGCCCTAAAAATTATGAGTTTTGTTTCTTGCCATTTTCAGGAGACTGTGCAACACATTTGATTTTACTCTTATCATTCAGTACAGTGCGTACTGCAGCTTCATTTAAAGAGTAAAAGCTTTTATTATAGGTTCACCTGAGGATTAGTGACAAGTAGCTTAGCAATTTATATTAAACGATAAAAATAAAGGCTGTCAGACAGTGCCCTAAAAATTCTGAGTTTTTTTCGTAGCATTTTCAAGACTATGTCAGCATTTAAGTTTGATTCTACAGTAAAAACATTGTGTTCTGCATCAAAGAGTAAAAATCTCTGAATTGTGGCTATGTGGAAGGTAGGTACTTATTAAATGGACAAAAAATATTTCAGATTTTCACACACTGTTTTGTGATTCCTCTACTTAGAATCTTGAAGAGACTGCACAGATGTTCCATTTTTTTCCTTTTTGCAATAATTATTCACTACAATATTTACAATGGCCCATATAATTTTCATACACATTTCTGGCACAGTGTGCTGAGGACAACAATTTTCATTCATCACATCTTTAGCCATAACTATTATCAAAATGAGTTCAGCTGCTATTGCTCTCTGATTCAGCATCTTCATGAAGAAAGGTGTTATCAACAACTTTTGCAGAGTCAAATAAATGTAACTACTGTCACAGGAAATTCACATGGGAATTCCGAACTGCCTCTGTCCCAGTGTCTAATCGCCATTGTGGCGAGAACTGTTAATTGAGGCAGGAATTAAAGTTTGCCACAAAACAGTTATTCCACTCTCACTCTCTTGTAAAAACACACCAATGAAGTACCCAGAAGAGCAGATAATCATCCTGCAAAATCAATATTCAATGTCCCGTTGAGAGAAATACATAATTCCTGTTTGGTAATGCATTATTTCAGACTCCATGTGTATGAATAGGTATTTTGCTTTGGTCTGCACATATTCAAGCCAGTTTACACTTAGTGAATATTTGCGTTTTTCATTCCTTACACCATCAGTAATGGCATATCTAAGGAAAATATGTCAACTTTATCCAAAATAGGTATCTGTATTGTTTACCACAATTAATTTTATGAATTACAAGTAGAGAAAGACATCATGTTGCTTTCTAGTTTGCAATCAGGTGCCAACGCGATGTAGTAGCAATGAGTTAGCGAATGTAATGAGAGTGGATGCCAATTTTTTTAAATACTGCAATTTATTTTATGAATTACACTTAGTGGAAGATGTCATGTTGCTTTCTAGTTTGCGATCAGATCCCACCAGACTGTAGAAGCAATGAATTGGCGAATGCAATGAGAGTGGATGTAAGTATTTTTTTAAATACTGCAGTACTCTGGCTGTCCAATGTGTGTCTTTTAAATTCAATAAATCAGTCGAAACGACATTAATAGTGACGACCATGCTTGGATTTTTTCATTAGTGAATATATGAGTTTTGTAGTAATACCACATGCATTAATAACACTGCATGTTTTATTTGTTTAGATATCGTAATTGTAATTACGTGCCTTTATCCCATCTGGGAGCGCTGTCTGGCTGAAAAAGGGATCATCCACACATAAGCGCTAGGTTTGAAAGTGGTATGGTTGGGCCACTTGATTCTGATTCTTCTAGAGAGAAAAGGGGGGGGGGGGGGAGATGACGCTTATCCACTGAGTGGCGCACAGATTTCCTGTTTGCCTTTGTTACCATGGATGGTAGACCCTTCGTTGTATTCTAGATACCGTAGTAGTGGCATGATATCATGTATTTTTCCAACAACGTGCTCATTTTAACACAAAAACTATAACATCACATGATCTAGTAATATAGTGGTGGCTCAGCAAGGGTTTATCCATCACGATGTGTTATTTCTTGTATAGTATCTTTAGTTGGAAATCAGTAAAACTGACGATAATGTCATTAATTTTTAACATTGATAAATTATTCTGATTTTTATGGGCACGTACTGCATTATGATAGGTTGAGAGGATTGTGACATCGAGGTTAAGTACCATGACATGATACAACACAATGCTGACTAGGTGCCGCACCTTGATGTGGCATGACTCAAAGTTCATGTGATGTCAACAGAAGTGGGACGAAACGCATGTAACAAGATATAACATGTAAAATTTTCAAAAAAAATATGAAGAATTGTAAAAACAATGTAAATTTGTGGAATATGTAGAGAAGTACACAAATTTGTGGAAAACACGGAAAAATACAAAAAATGAAAGTACCTCATATCTGATGGTGTCTCAAATTACAAAAAGTATATAATAATAAATTTAATACGTTATTTACAAATAGCCACAGCCTAGTTCTCGAGTGATGTGACTTAGTGTAATTATAACATCATTAAATTGTTATTAACAAGTAGCTAAACTACGATCCTCTCCGTATATTATGTAGCTCCAGAATGAATGCACCTTCTCAAGAAGAGGGTGAGGGGTTGCTTGAATCTTACTGTTCCAGGGGCAGGAGAGAGGAGGGGGAGGGATGGAGACAAGATGTGACAGTGACCTTATCAGTTCTCTGGTGGGAGAGGCGTAGGGTGTGACCTTGAATGTAAGTTGCCCAAGTATGTAACCTGACACCAGACGTCTTTATCAGTGAACTTCAGAAAAAATCTGTTTCCATTCTATCCTCGACAATGCGACGTTACCCAACGGATATTCTGTTGAATAGATATTCTGTTAAATAGTTGTTCTCTAATCATATGCATATGTGCAAAACCCTTGCTACTGTATCTGATGTTGCTTCGATTGTAGGTAAATCCATGACTCTGTTTAAACAGAAAAGCTCAATAATGTCGTAAGGTCAAGCCGCATACTTCTGCTTTCATGCCCAGCAGCTCACTCGCTACAGATAATAACTTGTAGCTGTGAACCTGCAACCAAATGCCTAGAATTGCGAATTAATAAAATCAACAGACACATTAAACATAGATCAATGAATAACTAATAAGAAGTTTCCATTCTAACGTCTGTAATTGACGTAGATGACAGAGAATTCTGTTGAATAATGTTTATTCAAGAAAATAAAACTCAAATAAATGGAAAGCGGTTCTACAATAACTAAGTATAATACAGACACAAATAATCTTATTAAATGCAATAAAGTTGCGTTGAGAGTTTTATGAAAATGGTAGCAGAATCCCCAAGCTAAAAGATCATGAAAGACTCGCAAAAACTATGACCATTTTGTAATCACAATACACGAAATATTCACCACCTCAGGTAATTCATAGTTCAGCATTATGAACTATAAAACACCCAAAACACAAAGATTAGTAATTCATACTCTGTCAGTCTTAGTTCCGTAATGGAAGCGGAAAAAAAATTCTACACTGCAGCATGTTCAGACCGGTCGAGTGTAAGTCCCTTCAAAAATTAAAGAATGATAGCAGCCCTGCACTGCTCAGAGTTAATTACCCACATAACTGAATAAACTACATTAACACAGTCAGGTTTGCATATTTCAAGCATGAACATCAATGTCCGGAATTGCTCTCTTGAGTGCACCACTGGCTGGTCCTCCATTGATTGAAGGTCATCCCCACCAAAAATACATTGTTCTTATGTTTTACAGACATGGATTTGACTCAACCTGACCACTAAACTAATCTATTGTAATAATATTTCAATGAAAGAAATTTTACAGGCATTTGGTTACACTCAGATAATTCATATTATATACAAATAATAGTTCGTTCATACATAAATAAGCTAGTATTTTGTACCAAAGAACTCATGTTGAATGAAAATAATTTATTGTTAAACACTGTTTTGACAGTCATTTATGTCTGACTGAGAGAAGCATCTTTTGCTTTTCTTTTCATTGGTGGTGTCAGCTAACACATGCAGTTGATCACTTTTGAGTTACCACGGTTTTAAACATTAACTGTAATCAACATTTAAATAATGCTATTGGTAAAGTAGTAGCATATTCCTTAAATGATTTCACAACTATTGCAAGATATATGGTATTCAAGTTGCAATCAGGTGTTGTGTTATTGTGGAAAACGCAATGTCCTGAAAGACATTTGTGTAAAGAATACAAATATATGGCAATTTCATAATAAATTAGATACAGAGGAATAGCTGTCCGGGATGATAGCTATGGTGCAATGCTATCATATGAAATATCTTTTGCTGAAATCGCATAAAAAGTTTAATAATTCTAAGGCTGATGGAGCAAATGTTTAGTCATGGTAAAATATTAACTTTTGTAGTTGTTAAGATATTGAAAATATTATGTTTCATTGGATGCACCTCATTTTTTTTTTTTTTTTTTTTTGAAATTACATTGTATTCAGATTTGCTCTATTTTTTAACTGATTTATTACAGAATTTCTAAGAGCTGTAAGCAGCCATATTTCAGACTGGTTTCAACTCTGCTGTTTCTGCTGAATCTTCTGCATGCCAAGTAAGTGAGTGACTATTGTCCATATGCTCTGGGGTTTATTGCCTAGCTGAGCCAGCAATGGTCTCTGAATCTTGAAAGGCTGTGCACTGTATTTTGGGCCCACTGTCGTTCAATCCCACAAGCATATTCTAGATGGCCATATGACTCGCCTACACGTGCATAGCGTTCAAATCGCGCCCCCTTAAATCGCTTCTCTTGAAATCCTGTTATCTAGAGATACGTATCATTTTAAATCTAGAGCCGTTACTGCTATCCTACTTCCCACAACAGCTGTAGGGACCATATTCCGTCATATTCTTTCATCTGCTTCTTTTCTGTTGCAATTCCTCGGAGTTCTGGCACCACTTGATGAATTTCTCAATTATTTTCTGCAACTCCTTTCATCAATTGTCGGATTATTTCGGCTTCTTTCATATTCGGATTCACAATGTGGCATAGTGTCAAAATATTCTGCATGTAAGAGTGTGCCATTTCCTTATGACCTTGCGCCCTGCTCTTCTAGTGAACAGACTTGCTGCTGATGTGGCCCAGAATTTGTCCCAGCTATCGAGCTTCCCTTCATGATCCTCAAACCATTTCTGGGCTCTCACACCCAAGTAAAGTTACACATTTGCCAAACACATAATCTCACCCTACCTTTTGTGTTTAATTACTTGTACGAATGAATTCTTTCCGCATTTTGTCTGGCCCTTACCAGCATTTCCAGGAAATGTTGATGGATGCCTGTTGTCCAGCTCATTTGCTACTGTTTTGAATCCAAAAAAAAAAATGTTCAAACGTCTGTGAAATCTTATGGGACTTAACTACTAAGGTCATCAGTCCCTAAGCTTACACACTACTTAACCTAATTTATCCTAAGGACAAACACACACACCCATGCCCGGGGGAGGAAAGACGGTTCAAATGGCTCTGAGCACTATGGGACTTAACATCTGTGGTCATCAGTCCCCTAGAATTTAGAACTACTTAAACCTAACTAACCTAAGGACATCATACACATCCATGTCCGAGGCAGGATTCGAACCTGCGACCGTAGCGGTCACGCGGTTCCAGACTGAAGCGCCTAGAACCGCAGGGCCACATCGGCCGGCCCCGAGGAAGGACTCGAACCTCCGCTGGGACCAGCCGCACAGGCCATGACTGGAGCGGCCTAGATCGCTAGGCTAATCCCGCGCGGCTGTTTTGAAATCCATTGGTCTCCTGAACATACAGACCTTGTGAGATGTACTGCATCTATTCTGGTTCCTGTTCATGCAGGCAACGGCGTTAAATTAAGTGGAGCCATGGTGATTCAGATGTTTTAAAATATGCTAAGTTTCCACCAAACAATGACACATCCTAACTACAAGGAAATCCATATTGGGAAGCAGGGACACCAATGATATACAACATTTAGTAGTGAAAGCGCGATTTTTTATTAACACTAGGACAGAGTAGTACTGAAATTCTGGACAGAGAGTCTGCTGTTTATAAAAACAATGAATATTTGTGAATATGCAAACAACACAAACAGAATAACTTTCAACATGCTTTCAGAAATGATAAACACTAAATACCACGTAGCAGCTGGTGGTCAGGTTTGAAGTGACGACCCGCTTCCCGCCAGCCAGCGACACTAACTGCTATGCCACATTGCATGAAGCGCAGTTTGTGGCATTGTCCTAAATGTCCCAAGAATACTGAAACACTATATGTGGTATTTTTGACAAATATTTGACTTCTCCTATTGACCAACATCTACATCTACATGGATACTCTGCACATTTAAGTGCCTGGCAGAGGGTTCATCGAACCACCTTCACAATTCTCTTATTATTCCAATCTCGTATAGCGCGGGGAAAGAACGAACCCCTATATCTTTCCGTACGAGCTCTGATATCCCTTATTTTACCGTGGTGATCGTTTCTCCCTATGTAGGTCGGTGTCAACAAAATATTTTCGTATTCGGAGGAGAAATTTGGTGATTGGAATTTCGTGAGAAGATCCCGTCACGACGAAAAAGTCTTTCTTTTCATGATGTCCAGCCCAAATCCTGTACGATTTCACTGACAGTGCCTCCCATATTTCGCGATGATACAAAACGTGCTGCCTTTCTTTGAACTTTTTCGATGTACTCCGTCTGTCCTATCTGGTAAGGATCCCACACCGAGCAGCAGTATTCTACACCACTGGCCATTAAAATTGCTACACCACGAAGATACCGTGCTACAGACGCGAAATTCAACCAACAGGATGAAGATGCTGTGATATGCAAATGATGAGCTTTTCAGAGTATTCATGTAAGGTTGGCGCCGGTGGCTACACCTACAACGTGCTGACATGAGGAAAGTTTCCAACCGATTTCTCATATACAAACAGCAGTTGACCGGGGTTGCCGGATGAAACTTTGGTCTGATGCCTCGTGTAAGGAGGATAAATGCGTACCATCACCTTTCCGACTTTGATAAAGGTCAGATTATAGCACATCGCGATTGTGGTTTATCGTATCGCGACAATGCTGCTCGCGTTCGTCGAGATCCAATGACTGTTAGCACAATATGCAATCGGTGGGTTCAGGAGGGTAATACGGAACGCCGTGCTGGATCCCAACGGCCTTGTATCACTAACAGTCGAGAGGACAGGAATCTTATCCGTATGCCTGTAACGGATCGTGCAGCCACGTCTCGATCCTGAGTCAACACATGGGGACGTTTGCAAGACAACAACCATCTGCACGAACAGTTCGACATCGTTTGCAGCAGCATGTACTATCAGCTCGGAGACCATGGCTGCGGTTACCCTTGACGCTGCATCACAGACAGGAGCGCCTGCGGTGGTGTACTCAACGACGAACCTGGGTGCACGAATGGCAAAACGTCATTTTTTCGAATGAATCAAGGTTCTGTTCACAGCATCATGATGGTCGCATCCGTGTTTGGCGACATCGCGGTGAACGCACATTGGAAGCGTGTATTCGTCATCGCCATACAGGCATATCACCCAGCGTGATGGTATGGGGTGCCATTGGTTACACGTCTCGGTCACCTCTTGTTCACATTGACGGCACTTTGAACAGTGAACGTTACATTTCAGATGTGTTACGACCCGTGACTCTAACCTTCATTCGATCCCTGCGAAACCCTACATTTCAGCAGGATAATGCACGACCGCATGTTGCAGGTCCTGTACGGGCCTTTCTGGGTACAGAAAATGTTCGACTGCTGCCCTGGCCAGGACATTCTCCAGATCTCTCACCAATTGAAAACGTCTGGTCAATGGTGGCCGAGCAATTGGCTCGTCACAATGTGCCACTCGCTACTCTTAATGAACTGTGGTATCGTGTTGAAGCTGCATGGACAGCTGTACCTGTACACGCCATCCAAACTCTGTTTGGCTCAATGCGCAGGCGTATCAAGGGCGTTATTACGGCCAGTGGTGGTTGTTCTGGGTACTGATTTCTCAGGATCTATGCACCCAAATTGCGTGAAAATGTAATCACATGTCAGTTCTAGTATAATATATTTGTCCAATGAATACCCGTTTATCATCTGCATTTCTTCTTGATGTAGCAATTTTAATGGCCAGTAGTGTAAAAGAGTGTCCTGCCAATAAAATGCAATCTTTGGTTAGCCTTCCCCACAACATTTTCTTTGTGTTCCTTCCAATTTAAGTTGTTCGTAACTGTAATTCCTAAGTGTTTAATTGAATTTACGGCCTTTAGATTAGAATGATTTATCGTGTAACCGATGTTTGACAAATTCTTCCTAGCACTTTTCGTTATTTAGGGTCAACTGCCAATTTTTGGACCATTCATATATCTTTTCTAAATTGTTTGGCAACTTGTTTTGATCTTCTGATGGCTTTATTAGTCGATAAACGACAGCTTTATCTGCAAGAAAACCTAAGACAGCTGCTCAGTTTCTCTCCCAAATCGTTTATATAGATAAGATACAGCAAAGGGCCTATAACGCTACCTTGGTGAACGCCAGAAATCACTTCTGTTTTACTCGATGACTTTCCGTCAATTACTACGAACTGTGAACTCTCTGACAGGAAATCACAAATGGTTAAATGGCTCTGAGCACTATGGGGCTTAACTTATGAGGTCATCAGTCCCCTAGAACTTAGAATTACTTAAAATTAACTGACCTAAGGACATCACACACACTCATGCCCAAGGCAGGATTCGAACCTGCGACCATAGCGGTTGCGCAGCTCCAGACTGTAGAGCCTAGAACCGCTCGGCCACTCCGGCCGGCTAATTCATAATGTCCGAACATAATATATATTCCAAAATCCTGCTGCATATCGACGTTAATTATATGGGCCTGTAATTAAGTGTATTACTCCTACTACCTTTCTGGAATACTGGTGTGACCTGTGCGACTTTCCAGTCTTTGGGTACGGATCTTTCGTCGAGCGAACGGTTGCATATGATTGTTAAGTATGGAGTTAATGCATCAGCATACTCTGAAAGGAACCTGATTGGTATACAGTCTGGACCAGAAGACTTGATTTTATTAAGTGATTTAAGTTGCTTCACTACTCCGAGGACATTTACTTCTACATTATTCACGTTGGCCGCTGTTCTTGAATCGATTCTGGAATATTTACTTCTTCTTCTTTTGTGAATGCATTTCGGAAGGCTGTGTTTAGTAACTCTGCTTTGGCAGCACTGTCTTCGATAGTATCTCCATTGCTATCGCGCAGAGATGGCACTGATTGTTTCTTGCGGTTAACATACTTCACATACGACCAGAATCTCGTTGGATTTTCTGCCAAGTTTCGAGACAAAGTTTGGTTGTGGAAACTGTTATAAGCATCTCGCATTGAAGCCCGCGCTAAATTTCGAGCTTCTGTAAACGATCGTCAATCATGGGGATTTTGTGTCTGTTTAAATTTGGCATGTTTGTTTCGTTGTTTCTGCAACAGTGCTCTGACCCGTTTTGAGTACCAAGGATGATCAGCTCCGTCGTTTGTTAATTAATTTGGTATAAATCTCTCAATTGCTGCCGATACTATTTCTTTGAATTCAAGCCACATCTGGTCTACATTTATATTATTAATTTGGAAGGAGTGGAGATTGTCTCTCAGGAAGGTGTCATGTGAATTCTTATCTACTTTTTTGAATGGGTAAATTTTTCGTTTATTTTTGGTGGATTTGGGGGTTACAATATTCCATCTCGCTACGACAGCCCCTGTGTTCACTAATACATGTATCCGTTTTGATGCTCGTTATTAACTCAGGCTCATGAACTAACTGCTCGAAATAATTTTCAGAGAATGTGTTTAGCACAATTTCGGATGATGTGTTATGCGTACCTCCTGAATTAAACATGTATTTTCACTATCATATCGAGGGTAAACTAAGTCACCACCAATTATAACCGTATGAGTCGGGTATGTGTTTGGAATCAACCTCAAGTTTTCTTTGAACCTTTCAGCAACTGTATCATCTGAATTGGAAGGTCGATAGAAGGATCCTATTATCATTTTATTCCGATTGTCAACAGTGACTTCTGCCCATACTAACTCACAGTAACTATCTACTTCAATTTCGCGACAAGATAAACTACTTCTAACAGTAACAAACACCCCACTGCCAACCATGTTTAGCTTATCCTTTCGGAACACCGTTAGGTTTTTCGTAAAAATTTCGGCTGAGCTTATATCCGGCTTTAGTCAGCTTTCAGTGTCTATAACGATTTGAGTATCAGTGCTTTCTATTAGCACTTGGAGCGCTGGTACTTTCCCCACACAGCTACGACAATTTGCAGCTGTTATACCGTTGGTTCCTGTATCTACGTTCTTCCTGCGTTCGGCTTGCACCCTTTGTGACTGAAGCCCTTCTTCTGTTTTCCAACCAGCAATACTATAGGTCCATAGGTCATGATCCCTTGTCAACACAGTGTATGAGGTATGAATTTATGGAGATGAATGAGCAAAAAGTGTGAAACGTAATACACATTTAAGAAAAAAATATAATCTGAATAAGATGGCATAAAAAAATGTAATTACTAAGGAGTGCTTAAAAGGGAATCCAAAGCGTCTTACCTTCGATTAATTGCAAACATAGAGACAACAAGAATCATATTGTTTTAAAAATGAGTTTTGTGAAGTCAATGTATAGAAGGGACGTAAGGAGGATATCTCCAAGTATAGACACTATGATTAATTCTTACCTTTAGTATGATATCCAAAATACACAATACAAACTACTTGTAGATTCTCAGCATGGCTTCATCAAAGAGCTAAGCGAGACCACAGCAATTTCATAACCCTTTCATATGGTGGACAGCCTGTTCGACTAGAGGATGCAGGTGTATTTTTAGACCCAACAAAAACTTCGGACACAGTAAGTCACAGGTTAAAAAACTGAAGTCATGCCATATCAGGGATACATCTACGCAATTTCTAGCCACGTATCTATCGAGTCATGAGCAATGCACTAAACTGACATACAAATTAGATGATAAAATCACAAATTGTCAATTCATTATGGAAACAGTAATAAAAGGTGTATCTCCTAGCTCCTTTTCATCACATACATTAACTTTGTGCTGTTTGAGGCTTTCTCGACGTAATAACTGCTTCATTGGTTCACGAGCGTCGCATCGGAATGTTGTGGAAGATGCACAATATTACAATATTTCAACGAGACAGGTGTTGGTCATCTTCAAGTGCTTACTGACGAGTTGTTGCAGTGGCTCGCCAATATATGTGTTGATTTACTAGAAAAGTGCAGACGCCAAGAGTCGGGCTATAACATCATCGTAGATGAAACAGATCACTGAGACATCCAGTGCCCCTTGCCGGGTGCGAAGACCGTTGCCTGTTTCTCCGGCAGGGGTCACGGGATCTCGCCGTGCTCTATGAATCATCTACGATGACATTATAGCCCCACTCTTTGGTGCCTGCGCCTTTCTAGTGAGTCAACGCGTATATTGGCGAGCACTGCAGCAACACATCAGTAGTCAGTCACCTGAGGATGACGCGCAGCTGTCTCACTGAAATATTGTACAGCTTCGGCAACATTATCTGACACGACGCCCGTTAAACAATGAAGCAGTGTATTAATTATATTGCACAGCCCGTTAACTCCCATATGGTAAGCTACGCAGGTGAATCCTCAAGCTTATTCTGTGGTAGAGAATGTAAGGAGCTACAATGTTCCACTACACTTCAACAATCAGGGCCTCAGGGAGAATGTTGCAGCTGCGTCGACACTCTGTCTCAAGCCACATGGTGTACAATAAGCGACCATGTTAATAATACACATATGATAATTCATTAATGGCAAGATGCAATTATGCTAATCGGATCATTCCCCAGTATTGATGTCCAGTCAGCTCAAGTAACCTCTCATAACGTTACGTATTAATTAGTTCTTTGAGGGATAACAGTAAAATATTGGCTGTTGGTAGAGTATTTAACCATTCTACTCTCGTAAACAATGGCGGATCAGGCACACCAACTCTTCTAATATCATCAATAAGCAATATTTAATCCAGTTGCCTTGAAATTATCGTACTCTAGAATCCGTGTTCCTTCCATTACTATACCTCCCAGAGATCACACACTCTATACCAGACAAGTAAAGAGCGCAACTATCACAGTAATGTCTCTGATTGTATGTAATGTCAAATTATTTACTGACCATTCTGTCTATACTGATTACATTTTAGTATACTATGACTTAAACTTTCATCATAATTCCCAGTCAAAATTTCTCAGTTCACAAATATCACTCTGTTGAACATAAATTTTCAATTCTCGTAAATAGTGTTTTTCGAAGATATCACGTGTCATGGATAATTCCCTATAGTCAGAATACCAATCAGTCCTTCATTTTATATCCTCTAATTGCTGTTGGATAGGATAATACTTTCTTCAAAGTAAATACTTTGGAAATAAATGCCACAATGCCAGTATGTACCTTTCCAATAACAAACTGGTCACAATGTTTATTACATATATTAAAAAAAACTAAAGACCTTCCTCGATTGCGATGTTGCAGGTTGTTTTATTACATATGATCACTTATACTAAACATTCACATTACTATTACTGTGTACTATTACTGATAACCACTTATACCAGACATTCACATTGATATTCAGTGTTCATGGCTGCTTATTAACACAGACCGACTTCATTTTACAGACAAAATATTTTTCATTTCCATAACAACAACATAGTTTCATACTTGCAAAAGAAATTTCCAACTTTCGCTGCATTGAGGCACTGAAATAACTCAATGGCGACAAGTGGAAATTTGTGACAGACCAGGATTTGAGCCCAGATTTCCCACTTTATGTGAGTGGTCGCCTTAACCACTTTGGCCATGTAAGCACATCCCCCGTCTGACCCAGATATTCATATGACACACGCTGCTGAGTAATGTCCCTGTCCATTCTTTCTATTCACTCAGAGCCTTATTGTATTCACATGAGAGGTCGAAATTATTGTGCATCTCCACTGAAAGATCGATACATTCAATGGGTATTGTATATGTTCTTCCAGACACATTTGTCTGAAAGGAGGGACACCAGACCTACATAACATAATTTCATGTTTTAATAAAGGGTGCAGGAAACAGCCACAATGACCATGGCTTCTTCTCCTGGTGTATGGCTGTCAGTCGAGTGAAAAACCTATTGCTTTTGTGTTTGCTTCCTTGTGACCATGAAAAAGCACAAGCAAACCACTCAGCGTTTTGTGCCAGAAGATATGTTATTCTGTTCATTGCTAGTATCATTTACCATACATATCACAATACTTTTGAGAGTCAGGGCCTGCCAGCACAAGATCATCCAGTCTCAGTTATGGACATATAAGACAGGTAGTCTTAACAAGCTAACGTAAATAATGTGGGTAACATCTTGGTAACAGCAACTGGCAGCTGTAAATTTCTGAGTGTGCACACTAATAAAGACCTGTAGCAGACAAACCCCATAAATTTTGTGTATGGAAAGGCCAGTATTGGTTTTTACCTCTTTAGTCAGCTCGCAAATATAGTTCCTGGCCAAACATTAGAAATAGTATACCATCGGACGAGTTACCCCTTTATGAATTATAGGATTGGATTATGAGGCTGGCAGCTGATGTCCACTATAAAAGAATGTTGCTGTTACAGAAAAGATCAATAAGACTTGCACATGGTAAAGACCATAGAGAATTGTGTCATGAAGTGTTTGTGCACCACAGATGCATAATAACATATATACAGGAATGGATTCCTGGCTGGAAATGGATGAAAAAAGGTCCTATGAATAAGTGTCGGGAAATGTGTAGGGTGCACGCAAGGACAACAGCTCGTCCCAGAACACAGTACAGAGCTGCATCACATCCACATCACAACAGATGGGATTCAATGCATGCAGGATACACATAATCATACTTTGGATTACACCATGTTGGCGGTCCACTTGCCTGGAGCTTGTACTAGGGTGCACCTAAATATCCTGTAGAACTTGGTCCTCCAAACCTGGCGTATGCACTAACCACTGCCTCCCTGTACTATCGTCTGCCTGAAAGGACCCATGATCACACAAATGCCCAAAAAGTTCTTGAACTGTTGTGTGATGTGGTTGGTGTCTGTGAAGGTACTTGTTCTGGTATTGCTGTTCTGCTCCTCGACCATTTCCATTTGCTTGACCGTAGACAAACACCATCTCACAAATACCAGACCATTTGGTTCCTTACAGCACACTGCGTCAATCACACAGCCTGTAACACACAAGGAAAACATGGCTCGTAATTAGAGGAACTTTCATTTGTCAGTGTCAACTGCCCTGGCAACGATGCATTTCCAGACACATGTTCATAGGACCTTTTTCCCTTCTCTTAAAGTCAGGAATCCATCCCTGGAGTTTGTCAGTTTTATTAATGTTCACCCGTGTGAGTGTGCTTGTGTGTGTGTGTGTATGTGTGTTTGTATGTATACATCAGTTACAGTTTTATGATTCAACCAGTGGAAGTTATTTTCAGTGATATACATGATCAACTCAGTGATGTGGTACAAGGAGCGCACTCTGGGAACATCTATGCATCCTTGGTTATTTCAACGGTCGTGATGGTTGTGATTTTGCCACTTGGCCTGACTGCCTAGGCAAACAAGGAGTGGGCAAGATGAATGAAAATGGTCTGTGGTTGCTTGAATTCTGTGCAAAGTATCAGTTATGTGTCACGAATGCATAATTTAAAGGCAAACTGAACCACAAGGTTTCCTGGATGCACCGCGACTCAAAACATTGGCACCAGTGAGATCTTATTCCAAATAAAAGGAAAGATCTGCGTTACTTTCTTCATACACGTGGTTTCCTTAGTGCAGTCTGTGACACGGATCATGCACTGGCAGCGACAAAAGTGCGCTTTGTGACTAAAAGGTTTCACTGTGCCAGAACAACTTGCAAAGCAAAAATTAATTTTTGCCAGACAAGAAACACTGCGGCAGTAGAAGTATTTAGTGATGATATACGAAAAGAGGTGGATCCCTGGAACCCAGCAGCCCATATTTCTGAAGACTGGCAGAAGATAAAATCGCTTCTTACCCTTACGGCTAGAAATGAATTCGGTAATCTGGAAGTAAAATTTCAGGATTGGTTAATCGAGAACGTAGACATCCTGAAACCTCTCCTTGAGACTAAGCGTCAGGCCATAGTTATCTGGCATAAAAACATATGCAATTCTACACGTAGTGAGGTAAGCAAAGCAAAGGCAGCTGTTCAACGTACTGTCCGCAACTGTATCAATTCCTATTAGGAGCAACTTTGCAGTGGCATACAGGACTGTTTCAATGCTGGCGACATTGGTCGTGTGTACTCGAGCATCAAACAGGCCACTGGACTCACTCCAAAGAAGAGCGTACCACTCAAGGTAATAGATGTAAAAGTCATCACAGATAGTAATCGTCAACTGCACCGTTGGGTAGAACATTATTCCAGCCTCTAATCCCACCAACATTAGTCCAAACGCAATGGATGAAATACCTCAGATGACACCTTACAATGACGTGGATCCCACACCTACTATGGAGGAGCTTCAAAGAGCAATTTCACAGCTCAAATGTGGCAAGTACCCTGGCAAAGACAACATCTCCACAGAAATTATAAAACTTAAGCCAGTTTTCCGCTACTTTTCAACCTCTTACTGAGGTCACTGTGCCATTATTGTTACTATATACAAAGGTAAATGTGATCACGGTGATTGCAACTGTCACTGTGGAATCTCACTTCTGTGTATACCTGGAAAAACATTTGCCCGTGTGGTGTTTCTCAGACTTCAGAAGCTTGCCAAGCGCATATACCCTGAGGAACAATGTGGTTTTCGTACCTAACAATCTATATAATTCAGGAAAAGTGCCGCGAGCAAAGTCCCCTCTGTTCATTTTCTTTATCGACCTAAACAAGGCTTTCGACACAGTCAGCAGAGAAGGACTGTATGCAGTACTTTTGAAGATAGGGTGTCCTCCAAAGCTGTGAAAGATGATCAAAGCTTTTCACGAAGATATGGAAGGTGCTGTCGTCTTCGACAGAATCACATCATACCCGTTTGCTGTGAAAAGACGGGTTCGTCAAAGCCGCGTATTGGCTCCCACTCTGTTCAATATTTTTTTCTCAGCATTCCTCAAAGTTGCTTTTGGTGAAACTAACCCGGGCATTTATCTGTATACCAGAGCTGATGGGAAGCTCTACAACATTTCTCTATTCAGATCCAAGTGCTTCTGAGAAGACTTGGTTGTAAACAGTCTTTTGTTTGCTGACGATGCTGCATTTGTAGTGCATACTCAAGAAGATCCGCAAGAGCTTGTGGATAAATTCTTTACTACTTGCAAGCTCTTCTCCATGTCTACAAACGTAAAGAAGACGGTTGTCATGGCACAAGGATACACAGATCCGCCTGTCATCAAACTCGACGACGCCTTGTTGAAGGAAGTCGATAAATTCTGCTATCTTGGTTCAATAATGACAGAAGATCTCTCCCTGGATGACGAGATAAATGCAAGAATATCAAAGGCTGCGAGCACTTTCGGAAATCATGTGTGCACTCTCCTGTATGGAGCGGAGACTTGGACGTCGTATGCGAAACAAGAAAGAGAGCTCAACGCCTTTCACCTGCAGTGCTTACAGAGCATCTTGGGAATATCATGGAAGGATCGTGTGACAAATGATATGTTCTGAAAACTGCAAAACAAGAGAGTATCATTGCCACGGTCAAGCAACGTCGCCTGCGGTGGTTAGGATATCTGCAACGTATTGACCACTCCCGTCTACCCCGGCGCACATTACTCAGTGAAATAGCAGGAGCAGATAGACCTCGTAGAAGATCTTCACTATGCTTTAGGGATTCCGTCAAGCGTGATATGTGCGCATTTAATATTGACAATGACAAGTGGGAGCAACTCGCCGATGATCGCAGCAAATGGAGGAAACTGACTGCAGATGGAAGCAAGATGCACGACCACTTGGAGTATTGACCAACATTTTTAACTAGTGCAGCTGACAATACCAACAAAAAGTCATAGATAACAGCGGCTGCACTGACCAAGCATTAAAGGATGCCACCCACTGCAAAAAAGGGACGTTTTTTGGTGAAGGTTATCCATGGAATGAGGGATCATTTGTTTTAGAGATGAATGCAAAAATATATAATTATTATGATACTACGGGGACATAATTCTGTGGCGACACCTAGAACAATATCGCTGCCCTGAGGTAGCTCAACTAACCTCTCTGGATATGCAGTTTGCTCTGACTGATGTTTGTGACAACGTGCTTTGTACTTTGTAGGGCAACAAAATATATTTGCATGGGATCGTAGAACCTGTTAGTTGTTGTCATACATAACTACTATCTCAAGTTCTGTATGATTTGCAGTGGTCACCATGAAGATTCTACCATCCTGTGTTTAAAATGTAAAATCTCCCTTGCCGGTCTGTTGTCATACAATTCTCCAGATACCTCCGGGTCAATCGTTTCCTTCTCCGAGGGACATAAATCTCACCTCTTCATTAATGCCTGTGAATTCTACAAACTTTCTGGGCCTCAGTTTGGTACAATTTCGTCAAAACCTGGGCAAAGTGTCCGATCCAGCAGTGTGTAGTGAACCGACGGCAACGCTTCCATTGTTTCCACATCTACCACACCAGACTCACGCCACTTCACACCAAATCAGCCAATGACGTGAGTCATATTCTAAGCGTGACCTTACTGTGACAGCACTGTTATGATGCCAGGTGACTATTTGTCTAGCAGTTCTGCTACAATAGCAAATGTGATTCTCAGTGACCAATGGCTTCCTTCCACTACATTTGCCAGTACACATAGTGCTCTGATCTTCCACACAGGAAATAATAACACTTATTCTCATGTACACTCCTTTAGTGCCAGTGAATCTAGGTGCAGTAACATTCCCAGAGTTTTGCAAAACTATATGGACTCCCACCAGAGTGCCTTGATAGCTGGTCAACAGTGGCCCCCGCTAGAGAAACCTCCAACTGCTTCAAACTATTTACCACCTCCTGGACAAAATAACCTGGGTCCAAGTGATCTTTCTGCACATAAAAGTGAACTAACCAACACAGACTAAGTCATCACGCAGCGTCTGCCTGTATCATCCACTTGGCGACCACCACCACATCACCTCAGTGACGTTACGTCTCTGCCACCAGCCGCGCATTCACTTGCAGCCGCCACCTCTATGCATGTTGAGCACACACTACAGCTTCTCTCGGATTTAGAACAGCTCCCTTACAAGATTCATTACCTCATGAGCATACCACGTTATCACAGCATCCAGCAGCTCTCATGGACCAGCACTATGCACCGCACACCGCCGGCCATGCCCACCTTCATGCTTGGCTCACGTCTAATGCGCCGCACATACGTCCTTTATCTCTTCACAATGTGCTCCATCCCAACACTTTCACGCCTGTCATGCCGCATTTCTCTTCACCACTTTATGATGTGTCACTCTGCAATGCCTCCTCTCCTGCTGCAATTACTCCACTTGGCAATGACCACCTCAAGATGGTGCCATCGTTACATAACCATGCCACTTACCATTACACACGTCCTCAGCCAAAACTGTACACCCCTGAGGACGATGATAAATTTGCCGGCCAGAGTGGCCGAGCGGTTCTAGGCGTTACAGTCCGGAACCGCGCGACCGCTACGGTCGCAGGTTAGAATCCTGCCTCGGGCATGGATGTGTGTGATGTCCTTAGGTTTAAATAATTCTAAGTTCTAGGGGACTGATGACCTCAGAAGTTAAGTCCCATAGTGCTCAGAGCCATTTGAACCATTTTGACGATAAATTTGCAGTACTTCTCAACCTCCTTGATGGTAATGATGATCTCATAAGTGATTTTCTGCTTCATGTGCACACACAAACAAACAAGTACGAGACTGTCAAGGAACTTCTGCTTCAACACATATTCCGCTCACCAGAGCAACAACTTCATCTAGTGACAAGTGAAACCTCACTCAGTCACAGAACACCTTCCATGCTGTGCCACAAGCTTTGCCGGCAAATTGATTCAAGCCTTCTCCTAGATCACGCCCCGTGGACTTTGCGGCTGTTAAAACTGCTGGAGAGCATTAAAACGGCGATGCTCGCATACAAGGATGCTCCACTAGGTTTCGAACTATGCTTGGCTGTCAGAATGCTAGTTCTCACACAGCACCACTCATTAATTAATTCTCATCATGACCATGCTACAGCTGACAGCATCCCCACCTGCATCACTGATAACACACAACCCTGGCTGAATCTAGTCGATTCACTGCCTGCTCTCCTGACCACTCCTGAGCACCTCCTACCATCTAGTCGCCAGCCACCCGATGTCTACCAGGACTCGTCAAAATTTTCCAAGCCAGCACCCGCTACTCCTCTTTATGGTCTCCCAGGCGACAAACACGAACAAACGCTTACAGTGCAGACTACCACCAGTGTGCCTCTGCCCAATCACTGACCCATGCCTGCCAGTCAAAACCATGCAAGTCAGCCAGACACTACACACACGCGCACCACCTCTGCTGGCTCCACACTTGCTTTGGCTCGGACACACTGCATTGCAGACAGCCTTCCTTATACCCAAACTGATCTCACGGCCTGATAACATCACACCAAGTCGCTCATCCTCTTCAAGTCATCGAAAATCCCAATTTCGTGATAGTGTCCGCAGGTGTCATCTACCAAATGGCTCTCGCCTATTTCTTTACAATGTGCAACTGACTTCCTACCTTGTAGTCGACTCCAGAGCAAATGTCAAAAAGATTCCACTGTCTTTTGCTCCTACTACACTTTCACCTTTGCCCATGCAAATGTGCACAGCTAATGACTCTGTGATACCAGTGGTTGGCACTGTCTCCACCACACTCGATGTCGGCAACCACACACCTATACCCTCGACGTCCTTGGTGGTTGAACAGTGGAACTCATCTTAGTGGTACACTTCATCAGGCGTTACTATTTACTATCAGCCCTGAACCGCACTCTGCTCCTGCGCCACAGTGACCAACGGCTAATCAGCAGCAAGATCTAAGACGCCCTTCATGCCAATGATACGGCCTCATGTCCTACTTTGTAGTGAGAGACACCTCTCGATCTTATCTTGAAATGTGAAACATTTCTGGATTAGGAGAATTTTCAACTTCTTATGGCGTAATGAATAGTCCTTTAAATTTCGGGCATACAGCCGCGCAAATAAAATTTCTTCCACTGATATTTTGGCCATGTATCGTCCGGCTGTCCTCAGAGTTAGTCGCAAGACTGACGACAGTATTGCTGCACGGGATGGATGAATTATATCGATTTCTTGCGCATTTGAACTCTATCCATGTTAGTATCAAATTTACCATGGAAATAAGAAAACCGCTGGATCCCCTTTTGTTGTGCATCATAAAGTTGATGGCACATTAGGACATGCTGTATATCGTAAATCAACACATACAAATCTATATCTAAATGCCAGTAGCTGACATCTACCTTCACAGACCATAGGTGTCCTTGAGACCTTAGGGTGTAGGGCCTGTATATCCGATAAAGATAATTTGCAAGATGAGCTCACATACCTCAAGAGCATTTTTAAAGTGAATGGATTTCCTCCGCAACAAATTCGTGAGCATTCAATGTAACACCTAGAATGCAGGTATGTGATGGGGAAGAAAATTATAAGTCCTTCAGATCAAGTGTGTTTTTGCCATATGTGGGTGCTCTTTCCTTGAAGATAGGCCGTATTCTCAAGAAATATGGTGTTAAGGCGACCTCAAGGCCTCCCATGAAGATTGCGGCTTGCTCGGCTCTGTAAAGGATGCTTTGTAAGGCGGGTGTGTATCAGATTCCTTGCGGAAATTGTGAGAAGTCATACTTAGGTCAAACAAGACGCACCATTGCATTGATACAGGGCATTCTATGAACTACAGTGAGCTGAAGATTTTAACATCTACCTCTTCCTTTTCGGATTCTGTGAATGTAACTCCATCCTCTGTCTGGAGTGTGGGACTATGGTTGGTCAATATCCAATAGTACAATACAAATCGCCGTTATTTAGGTTTTATTTTTAGGCTACCAGTGTCGACGATACATTACGTCATCTTTAGGCCTGCTCAAGTCACGTAACCTCCATGTTACAAAATACAGCAGCACTTTTAACTGGTCTCATACAAATATTGTCGATATGTGTGCTACTTGGACAACTGTCCACAGTAGTTGCTAACAGTTGTCCAAGGAGCACACATGCCACAATAATCTTACGAGACCAGTTAAAAGTGATGCTGTATTTTGTAACATGAAGGTTACTTGACTTAAGTAGGCCTGAAGATGACGTAATGTATCGTCGAAACTGGTAGCCTAAAAATAAAACCTAAATAACGGCGATTAGTATTGTATTTTTGGATTTTGTGATTCTGTCTTCAAGGAAGCTATAGAGATTGGATTAGCTAATAATTTAATAAACAGAGATAATGGTTTTAATTTGGACAAAGCATGGAATCCGGCTGTTGAGATAATTAAACTGGAGAGAAGTCATCATGGCGTCAGCGTCGCCAAACATACATCGATAAGCGAATTGAATGGTTGTATGCTTTCACCACAGGTGGCGTGTGTGTAAACGTATCTCTCTACCACCGGCCATTGTCTGTGAACTGCATGAGGAGTACCACCACAGTGGAGCATATAAGTCTGCACTTGACACCTTGTTGTCAGTCTTACAACTCACTCTGAGGATGGTTGGATGTTACACTGGCTAAATATCAGTGGAAGAAATTTTATTTGTTTGACTGCATGCCCAAAATTTAATGGACTACTGGATGAGCTCTGTGTGACGTCTGCCACTCACTCTGCAGTCAGATGTTCCAACTTGGATATGCGAGCAACCTTCTCTGCTCATCCATCACTGATACATCTAGTGGGTTTCATATGGCTCAATGGCAACTCACGTTCTGCAGCATCTACACCCACTGCCCAACAAGAGAGACATTATGTGAGCCTCAAAACAGGTCAATCAAGTGCAGTTTCCTAACTGTGCTCACCTGACCACACCCAGTGCCTCCATGACTGGGTTGTCCTTTGACAGATGATGTTACAATAACACATATTGCTATGCTCTGTGAACCCACTTCACATCAGCTAATCCAGCCACAGCCCATTTGTACTATCCATGGTGGGACAGTTCATCACATCAACACTACCCACTTTTCTGCTGATCTACCGTCAGACCGGCTGCTTACCTCCACATAAACTGAAAGGGGCAAAAGCCACTGTGGACAAACTGTTGAATGCTGGTACTGTACAACTGTCCAACAGTACCTGGACATCTCCTAAAAGGCTTGTCCTCCAAAAGAATAGTACTTGGCAATTATGTGTCAATTATCGGTACTTCAACTCCCAGACTATAATAGAGAGCTATCCTTTACTGAACTTGCTGGTGCCAATATATTCAGATATGTTGACTGTAAAAGGGCCTACTTATAGATACCTATGGCTGACAAGGATATACCGAAAACTGCGATATCACGCCATTCTGTCTGTTAGTGTTTTTATTTATGCCATATGGGATTAAAAAAAGGAGCCCATACCTGGCAGAGGTTTATTTATAGCTTCTTATTTAACATGTCCTTCTGCTATGGTTCCCTAGATGACATGATAATTTTTTTGCAGTCTCCCAATGAACATGAGATTCGTTTACACACTGTGTTGGACGAGTTAGCAGCACACGGTCTCATAATTAATAACAATAGATGCTAACTCCAGCAATTGTGTCACCTTCCTTGGACATTTGGTTGACCCTTCTGGGATATGCCCCACACCAAAGAAAAGGGAACAAATCCATCTCCTCACTCCCCTCCCCCCCCCCCCCCAATGGACTAACAAGAACTATGACATTTCCTCAGAGTCATCAGTTTTTCAGGCATTATCTCCTACACACTACTGAAACACCATCGGCAAATGACACCTGATATGGACCCTGAAACGTAAATGGCCTTCAATAAGATTAAATCCAATTTCACACATGCTGTCACCCTTACTCTTCCACCACCGGAAGCACATCTCATGAACACCGCAGACACTGATCACATGATTACATGGTACTGCAACAAGAGATCACTGGCATAACACAGCCACTGCATTTCTTCTGTTGAAAGTTGACCGATATTCAGAAGTGGTTGAGTTTCGATAGGGGGCTCTTGGCCATCTATGAGGCAGTCTGCTATTTCCAGGATGACATTGAAGGATGCTCTCTGACCATTAACACCAACCACAAACCTCTTACAGATGCAATCAAAAACCCCTGATAATAACACACCAAAGTGCTCTCACCATTTTGACCTGCTTTCTCAATTTACCACCGATGTCAAACATGGCAAAGGTGCAGAGAATATAGTGGACTACCTGCCTCACTTGGAGGCCAAATCTTCTCAACTGGACTTCGATCTACTCGCTGATGCACATGCCACAGATTCCGACCTACAACAACTACTCATGAGACAAGACACTGGGCCACAACTACAATAGCACACACTGCCAGAAGCCATTAAATCTGTTTGGTGTGATGTGTCACATGACAGGATGTGACCAGTCATCCCACAATCCTAACTTAAAACTGTGTTTGACTTTGTGATGAAGCAAGCTGGAATCTCTTTACTTCCTCTCTTGTTTTGCCGTCTGGCTCCTTAAATTCATTTTATTCCCATTTTTGCCTAATTAACATGCATGAGTATAATCTGCATTTCCATAAAAGACAAAGGTTGGCCCTCAGTCTTAAAGAATATAGCACCAGGTCTAATTTTGTGCTTAATTTTGTATATGTAATTAATTTCCAAATTTATTTTGACCATTCCTAGTTAATATCTTTGTTATAGGGTGAAATCGGTAATTGTTTTGTGACTTATATTCTATTGTTGACTTATAAACAAATATAAATTGTGTACTGATTACAAACATTTGGAAGAAGAACTACTAGGATTCTTAAAGTATTTATTTGGCTCCATTCAAAAACATACTAGTAAAGTCAGCACTTCATTAAATCCAAAATGATTACCAGGTTTGTCAAAAGTATTGTTTGTATAACTATATCTGTTAATTTCATTATTTAAACAAATAATTTGGCCTGACCTTTGTGGTAGAAGAAACTGTTAAAAAGTAAGAATTTTTCAATGGATTCAGTTAATCAGTTAATTTAATGAGTTAAGTTTTGATTGTAATTTCTGTAACTTAAACATCAAACAATGTATAGTTTCAGTGTCTATTATTCTGAGGATATCTAAAGGCCCAATTTCTGGTTCTGAGCCTGCAGTCCATGGCCTATTTTCTGAGGGAAATTATGTACGGTTTCAAGTAACATCAATGCATCAATTTAACTGTGGAATTAGTGTAACACAAACAGGCTGTGTTGAAACAATGACAATGTCTGTTCAGTTTATTTGAGAAAAAGTGTCACATGTACTGTATAATTCTGAAGGAACTGTGAAGTGTGAGGTTATGTTTTTACTGCCCATTGATGTTTAACAGAAAACTATTGTAGCTGTATGCTGATGTTAGCCTGCAACCTATTAAACATTTACCAATAGTGAACTGGCCATATAACTGTGTAATATTGGGAGGGGGGGGGGAGGTTGTGGACAGTCAAAGTAAAGATCTGTAAAATGTGGCTGTGCAACTGTTGGCAACATCATTTACAGTAGTCAGTGTTGAACTGAATTTTCCAGCCAATTTAACGATGCAGTAAGTTGACACCGAGGACTATCAATGAAGAAACAAAGCAGGCAAATGTCACAACTTGACGCACCATGTTGCACATCCCAGCATACATCCTACACTCAAATTAGTCACAGAATCATTTGTCTGGCCAATGTGAAGTGTGATTGCTCTGCATGGACCAGGGCCTTTGTCCCTCATCAACAGGCTAAGGTAGAATGCTATGCTCAGCCCCCGTTTGGGAAATTTCCCATCCCAAAGGAGCATATTCAACATGTTCATATTGATTTAGTTGGGCCACTTCCTGAGTGACAGGGTTCAAAGTACATCTTATCCATGACTGACCGTATGATTCATTGTGTTGAGGCCACCTCATTACCAGATATTTCAGGTGACACTTTGCCAAGGCCATTGTTTGCAGCTGGATTGCCAGGTTCAGCTCTCTTACATTGCTGGTGACAGATCAAGGCCTGCTATTTGAGTCTGCCTTGATCAATGAACTGTGCCAACTTTGCAGGTGCCATCATTTTCACAAGACTGCTTACCACCTCTAGTCTAATGGCCTAGTGGAACAATGGCACTGCATGCTCAAGGCAACATTAATCTGCCATTCACAGCCATGAACAGATGCCCTGCCCTGGATGCATCTTGCAATTAGGACTGCTCATATAGAATGTTTGAATGCCTCACTTGTTGAGGTCCTATATGGTGTGCCTCTCTGTAAAATTTGTCACTCAAGGTGTAGCTACACTGGACCATGACCTGCCAGAACTGGTGCAGCAATTGAGTAAGCATATACATGCATCCACGTTCCACCACCTACCCGTCATGCAAAACCTACAATATTTGTTCACAGGGACTTAAATACCTGGTCCCACATTAAGCTGTGCACAGATGCCATCAGAGTTGCTTTGCAGCTGAAATGAGCTACCTTCCCATCCATACTGAAATTTCTTCCTCATGTCAACATTCTCTGAAGAGCTCAGTTTACCTCGAATTTCTAATTTTCTGGACTTTGTACTGTTATATCCATACCCAGTTCCAATAATAAACTGCCCTTTAAAAAGCTTTCACAAATCATTTTATTATCTCAGATTAAAAAATCTATAAATATATAAATTATATCTATACCCAGTTCCAATAGTAAACTGCCTTTTAAAAAGCTTTCACAAATAAGTTTATTATCTCAGATTAAATATCGCATTAATATGCTACCCAATTTATATCAGCAACCAAGGGGAATAAGCTGTTTGTTAATAATCCAACTTAGAAATTTTGTGATATGAACTGTGCAGTCAAATTGTACCACATATTCCTTAAAATTTACCTCTCCTCTATTTCTGAAAAACTATGATGTTTATTTATTGTGATCATCTAAAATGATAGCTCTACTTGAGAGCAAACCGAAATATTGTTAGTAATATTTTATTCAAACTAATTGGATTGTAATTAACTAAAATATAATTTACATTATTGTACTTCATATTCTTTGGAATTACAATTGGAACTACATAAACTTTTCCTAGTTATATATTAGAACTCGTAGGGCAATATGTGGCCCATTTTTTGATGCATGTAACCAATATTGTCTTACGACTTTTAACTGATATTTTTTAAATGTCAAATTCAATAATGTATTCAACATAAAAGGAAGTGGCACATAAGCAATGAGGTCTATCTGTCTGCATTATTTTCTTTTGAAAGCTGTTTGTCTTAGGGTATTTCGGAGGCTGTCAAACGGCCAGTGCATATTCCACCTATGTACTTGGTAATCAGTAACAATATATGACAAGAAAAGTATTAGGCTCTGTATTTTATTTCAAAATTAGTACTAACTGATGCAAAGATTGAGGTCCTTCTGAAGCAGCAACCCCCAAGGATATCAAAGTTGTCTATCTCATCATATGATGCAGATGTGGAACTTTCATTAACTATGATTGAAATTTTCTAGATTCACTTGTCTTCATGCTTGTGAATGGTGGAGGCCCAAATTATTAAGTATCTCTCATGGTATTATGATTGAGAATTCACTATTACCACTTCCCAGCTATAGTCAAAACTTGAGATGCTGTATGTTTTCCTCACTCAGCATCAGTAGTAATTAAAGTGCTGCCCTACTTTCACTATTAGGGATAGCATTTTAATATGGTGTCACTGAGCTGTGATAATTGTAAGTCCATTACTAACTTTTGTACTACACTTCAGAGTCTAATTGCAACATGTAACAGTCAATTATCAGACAACATTGGGCCGAGACAGGAAGTGTGGTATGACAACTCATCGTTGGACCACATTTGAGATGAGTGCAATATTTAATTTTTAAATTACTTTTCCTCAGAGTATCATTATTCCAACTTTCTTTTGTTGTGTGACTGTTAATAGGCAGGATAATTGTGAATTTGCATCTGACCATAACCAGGTTAGGTAGATTTATTTTCGTCTCTTGTGCCCAATATTATCTTAAAATATGGCAATCATGGAAAATCTTGATACAACTAGAAAGGTTTCATATATATCCAACATCCTCAATCATTGACACAGAACCTGAGACAGTTATTTCAGGCATCACCTTTCTTAGTATTTTCTCCAGATAAACAGGCCTCAAGTTTATTAGAAAGATTATCACAAGCTTACAAGACAAAACAATGACTTAAGAAAGGTTATTTTTAATCTAAATGACACTGTTAAGACAACGGAAGAGAAAATTCGGGCTACAGAGGAACAAGCAGCAAATACCCTCTCAAAACCTAGTCAGTTATGTGAGTCAACTCCCCTTGAAATTCAAACAGTAAATGATGAGGCTGATCATGTATGGTTACATGTGGAGTGCACTGTAGGTGTTATTCATGCTGAGTTATGTAGAAGAAACTCTGAATTCAAAATTTTGCATGAATATATAGAGCAGAACAGAAAGTAAAACTAAATAATGATCAAATTCATAGCCATGCAACAAGTGTTAATAATAAAATTGAGACTTTGAAAATTGACAACAGGGTAACATCCAGTAAAGCGATCTTGAAACAAATACGTCATATCCACAAATCGGCGGAAACTTTGTACCATTTTGTAAGAGTTTAGCTCTTAAATACTTCCTTGGGAATTTTAACCCTCGAGCCTGTATATAAAGTGCGTCAATTGCAAATATTTTCGTGCACAGTTCTATTGTTGTTTTACAGTAGCAAGCCCCTAACTACACCCGCATCATTGTTTCAATTAGCACAGTGGGATGTTGTGTTGACATAGGTTCACATGAGATACAGTAATTTAAAATAAACTGCGAGTGAGTCATCTTAGTTTACAAATTATGCAATGCGCCAGGTCACGTAAGTAGTTTTTCCTTCACTTTCATTTTGTTCCTTTTAAATCAAATCAAAAGATAACATGCAAGGTGAGATCAAAGCTGACAGGCAATAAGCTAGATTGGTTACTCAACGAAAATCCAGAGTTTAATTCTGTACCAGTCAATGAAAATGATGACGACTCTGAAGAAGAGGAGGAATTTATCACGCGAAGTGACCACAATTCAGATTCTGATCAAGTCCACGATTCAGATGATGTCTTTCAGAAGCCACACTCCACAGGTGGTATTTTTATTAGGAGCAATAAATATGTAAATGGAATAAAATATGTCCTAATGTGACTTCTAAAACAAAAAAGAAAGAACTATTGTGAAAATATTCTATGGGCCTACACATGTTGCCAGAGGTGCACAAGTGAAACAGCGGCTTTATGGACAATAGTTAGCCTGGAAATGATTGATGAAATTATAAAATACAGGAACATATACATTCAATCTAGTAAAAAATGTGTACAATATTCCAGAGAAAGGGATGCTAAGGAAACTACAATGTGTGAAACAATGGCATTATTGGATTTGCTGTATCTCATCAGGACTAAGAGAGCAAACAAAACAAATGTGATTGAACTATGGACAGCAGATGGTACTGGTATGGACATAATGAGAACTGTGATGAGCTACAGAATTGTACTGTTCCTTTTACGAGTATCCGTTTTGATGACAAGAGAGCAAGGCAAGGAAGAACAGTAACTGATAAACTTGCTGCTCTTATTTGTGGTCCCAATGATTTATTAGAGAATTTTTAAAACTTGTTGATAAACTTAATAAAGCTTTTGAGTAAGAATATCAGGGGAAGAAGACAGGGTTAATAACTCACATAACAACAGAAACAACAATTATAGTGTGGGTTACCTCAACACAATCTGCAAAATAGACAGAATGCTAACAGAAGGAATACTTATAATAACAGTAATAATAATAATAATAATAATAATAATAGGAATGGTAATGGTAATAGTCAGAACAGAAACGCTTCGCCTGCCTCATGAACCATCTTCACGACCGCGACGATTTAATTTATGATCTGGTCAAAGCACCCCCCCCCCCCCCCCCCAGCAGGGAAGTACGCTGTGGCGAAACAAACGATACTGGAGCGCGTCTCTAAAACCAGGAGAGAAAATGTGCGACAGCTCATCTACGAAGAGCGTCTCGGCGACAGGTCTCCGTCCCAGCTGTGGCGGTGCATCCGTCTTCTCATCGATGAGCAAGTTATGCCTGATGACACACTCGCAGAAATCTGGAATGAAAAGCTTCCTTTGCCTGTCCAGACTGCAATCAAAATGGTTCAAATGGCTCTGAGCACTATGGGACTTAACATCTTAGGTCATCAGTCCCCTAGAACTTAGAACTACTTAAACCTAACTAACCTAAGGACATCACAAACATCCATGCCCGAGGCAGGATTCGAACCTGCGACCGTAGCAGTCCCGCGGTTCCGGACTGTAGCGCCTAGAACCGCACGGCCACCGCGGCCGGCAGACTGCAATCTCTGCGTATGAAGATCGGCCAGTAAATGAACGTTTACGCGCCGCCGACAGAGCATACTCCGCCAGGCAACGTGAGCTCCGTGCACTGCATTCTGGACGTGACCGCACTAAGACGCTTTCTGACGCCACGCCCTTGTCCGGTGCTGCTGATAAGTTTTTTAAACTAGCCGCCCTGCCTGCACCTTCAACTCCTCACAACGACCGTGCATCGGCCTCTGTGGAAGGCTCTGGGGCACATACTCCGTCACCTAGCAACTACCCACAGGAGCACAGGCCCGCCCAACCTTACTGTTTCTTCCACGCGAGATTCGGGGAGCAAGCTCGCAAATGCCAGTCACCTTGTTCTTACCCTAACTCCAACCGCAGGTAGGCTACTGTGCCACCTCCTGCGATGTAAACAACGGGCACCATCCCACGTTGCACTCCGTTTCGGACAATAACAGTAAGTGTGGTCGAGTCTATGTTCGCGATTTACGATCAGGTGTATGTTTTCTGGTAGACACTGGCGCAGACGTCTCTTTGCTGCCGGTTCGCCTAGCAACCATTAAAGTGCAACCACACAAAACAGTACTTCGTGCAGTGAACTTGTCTACCCTACAGTGCTCGGGTTCCACTTTGTATACAGTGAAACTTTCGCCCGAGTGCAAGCTGGAGTGGACGTTTCTAGTGTCAACAATTGAAGAACCTATTCTCGGATTTGATTTCCTCAAGCACTATCAGCTGTCACTAGATTTTGTGCAAAATACTGTGTTTTACCCCTCCCATAACAAACATATTCCTTTCGCTTCGCCGAGTAACAGTTCGGCCAACACCAAACATGTGTGCTGTGCTAAGAAGTGTGTAAACCTATCCTTGGAGCTGCAATCCTGGACAAACAAGTGGCTAGTGGAGTGCGCCAAGTCTTCTAAGTTGCGGATGGAACGTATGGAAATGCTGCTGCATCTCCGCAACATACACCACGAGTTGGCCTCCACACAACAACGCCTCGCGGCACTACAAGCAGACGACTCGTCGGCTACAAACAAGGTCAGTCCGTGCCAATCTGGTGTTCCCGTGCCCGCGGATGTTAACGACAATGTTGTGAACTCTGTAAACTGTGTCAGCACCTCCTTTTGTAATGATAGGGTATGCCTGAGTGCTCATGCTCCTCGCGTTCCGAAGGGACAATTAACTTGCCAAGCTCGTGGCAATGAACTACGGCCATCTGCTGTCCGGCCCGCTAACAAGAACCAGTGTACCAACCTCGCCCATGTTAACACGTGTGCGGCCTTTACGCAGCCTACGAGCGGGTGGCACACCTGTACTTGCGTGCCCTCAGCGCCACAGCTTGGCCCGTCCGCCACTGCCTGCTCCGCTTCACGGACATCTGACTATCGTGCCGCGCCACATATTGCAGTAGTCACTAACGGCGCAGTTCATCGGTTCCGTCTAACCGATGGGCCGCCCATATCGCAACGTCCACGCCGCCTCAAGCCGGAATTTATGAAAATTGCAAAAGAACAATTGGACGATCTGTTACAAAAGGGAATAATTGAACCTTCTTCCGGTTGCTGGGCTAGTCCTATCCTGTTTGACCAAAAGAAAGACGGTACTTGGCGTGTGGTTGGAGACTATAGGCGTTTAAATGCCCGCACCATCATTGATAAATATCCGGTCCCACACATCGCAGACTTCAATCATGCGCTCGCAGGTGCAAAATACTTCTCTGTTTTGGACTGTAAGCACGCATTTCATCAGATTCCTATGGCTCCGGAGGACATTGAAAAGACTGCCATAACCACTCCCTTCGGGCTGTTCCAATACAAATTTATGCCGTTTGGGTTGAAAAACGCCCCCCAAACGTGGCAGCGTTTCATCAATCAAACTTTATCCCATCTAGACTTTTGTTTCGTATATATGGACGACATATTGGTTTTTGCTTCTACTTTAGAACAGAGTGAGGAGCGTGTTCAAGTCGTGACAGATATTTTAGCAGCCGCTGGTATTGAACTGAACAATAAAAAGACTCAATTGCACCAATCATCCGTCACATTCCTAAGTTATGTTGTGTCATTGGACGGTCTGACACCACCACAGGACAAGATCAAGCCTGTTCTCGAGATGCTACGCCCTCAGACCTACAGGGAATTACACAGGTTCATCGGAACAGTTAATTATTACCGGAAACATTTGCCAGCCGCTTCTGCGGTGCAGGGTCCTCTCACAGATGCTCTCGCTGGCCCACAAACTTCTGGCACCCACCAGGTACCATGGACACCAGACATGGACAAGGCATTTAATGAACTCAAACAGCTGTTGGCCTCCGCTGTCACTACTGCTCACCCACGGGCGGACGCAACAATGTTTACCACTACTGACGCTAGTGACAATGCTATCGGCGCAGTACTGAGTCAGACATACAACGATGTTACGACCCCCCTGCAGTTTTTCTCAAAAATACTAAACAACGCGCAGAAGAAATACTCAGCGTTCGACAGAGAACTACTTGCAATTTACGAGGCCATAAGACACTTCAGAACTGATGTTGAGGGACGAGATTTCTATGTGCTCACTGATCACAAGCCGTTGGTTCCTGCCATAAAAAATCCTGTGGCTTATCCGCCCCCACGACGCTTTTGTCACATCGATTACATCTTGCAATTTACTAATGACATTCGCTACATCCGAGGAGCGGACAATGTGGTCGCTGATTTTCTCTCGCGTGTTGGTGCTGTCACAACCTTAATTGACTTATTCATTCCTAAGCCCCTTCAACGCCAGGTCTTTGACAAACTACACACATTAGCACACCCCAGTGTCAAAGCCTCCACCCGTCTGGTAGCTGAACGGTTTGTCTGGAGAAACATGCGCCGTGACTGTCAGTCTTGGGCAAGGGCATGCATGGTGTGTCAACAGAGCAAAGTTTCCAGGCACACTTCTCCACCTCTTGGCTGTTTTGCCCAACCTCCAGGCCGGTTTCACCATGTTCATGTCGACCTCGTAGGCCCTTTGCCCCCCTCCGAGGGTTTCCGTTACTTGTTTACAGCTATTGACAGGATGACTCGGTGGGCTGAGGCTGTGCCTATTCCGAACATTACCTCTGAGACAGTAAGTCGAGCATTCTTAGATTCGTGGATCTCTAGATTTGGCTCACCTGTTTACCTCACCACTGACCAGGGGCGACAATTCGAGTCTTCAGTTTTCTCTGACTTATGTAAAATGTGTGGTATTGTCAAAATTCATACTTCTGCATACCACCCCCAAAGCAATGGGCTTGTCAAGTGATAGCATCGCACCCTGAAGTCTGCCCTGCGTTGCCATGACTCACTATGGACAGAGGCACTGCCCTTCGTGCTTCTTGGCCTTCGTACGACTTTCAACGAAGACCTCAAGGGGTCCGTAGCCGAGTTTGTATATGGCCAACCTCTGGTTTTGCCTGGAGAATTAGTCACTCCGACCCCACTTCCATGGCCCTCTGAACTCCCTTCACTTCTCGAGCGGGTGTGCTTGCACTGCAGAAAAATTCAGCCGCCACCTCCGGCTGCTGATACACCTCCGCACGTGACTGTTGTGATTACGTGTTTCTCAGAGACAACTCAGTCAAAGCCCCGCTTCAGTCGCCCTACACAGGTCCTTACAAGGTCGTCAAACGCTCTGAGAATAACATGGATCTCCTCATAAAAGACTCTGTAACCACAGTCTCACTCAACCGAGTGAAACCAGCTTTCATTGAGCCTCAGGTGAACCTCCCTGATTCTGCCCCTATTTCTCCCACTCCTGCTTCGAGCGGCCATCCATCTTCCCACACCATGCATTTGGGTATTGATTTTCCACAGCGTGTTTCTCTGCCGAGCACTGCTCCTTCTCCACGTTCATCTAATTCGAGTGGCCAATCTTTTCGGGGCTTCACTCCTCACAGCCCTCACAGTCGAACTGCCAACCACTCGGATTCTACCATTGTGTTACCATCTTTGTGTGACAGCTCTTTGTCACGCCATTCAATCCACGCTGGCTCCTCGTTGCCTTCGGTCACGCTCCCTCGTCTGTCAGCTGATCGCCCAAGGTTGTCTCCTGCGCAGTCCAGTGCACCTGCCACGCCCCTCTTAGCAGATGCTTCCCCCTGCCATGGCTTTCCCACACCTCTCTGCATCCCTACCATTGCTCGTACAGGTGCCATCCAAGAATTCACAACACATGTGCACCCTGATGACATACATAAATTATCTGTTGTCGTAGATGGCGATACAGTGTGTGTGGTATTTGCGTGTGACAATATTGAGGGAGGAAGTGCAGAATCTCGTGTGGTGCGCCGCTTTAAATTGAGCAGAAGTGCTGCGTGTGGCAATTTGCATGCCTTTGTTAGGCCTTCTGGCAAGGTGATTCTCCGCCTGCCGGCTGACGAAAGGCTACAACTTCACTCCAGGACGGGACGTCGTCTTCAGCCGCCGGCGTCGCTTGCTGACTTCACCGTCGACGTACCGGGCTTCACCCCCCGGTCTCCTACCAGTCGACCGCTTCCGCCTGACGCAGAAGAACTGTGCATTACCTTCCTAACTTACGTACTCTATACTGCGCGGGGGAGGGGGGGGAGCGCTATGTGGCGTAGAGCGCCATAAAAATCGATATTTGTTCTGTGCGTAAGTGTGCTATCTTTGAGGAGAGGGCTTTGGAGAACATGTTGGACGCTAACGGCAGTTAGCCTCCTGACTTGTATCTGTGTAGATGCTAAGTGTGAATAAATCTGTATATGAGAGAATTCTAGTTGTTTACCTACAACTATACCATATTCCCTCAATACCTTCACTTGATGCCTGTCAGATGGAGGAGGTATATAATTGTCATGACCAGGCAATAATAAATTCAGATCAAGAGGCATGTGATGATGAGAGTGTATGAAACTATCCTGTCAATGCAACTAATTTTGAAAGTTAGTTTTGGGATGTTATAATTAAACAGATGAATAGTGGTAATAAATATACTGTAGATTCTTGTGAACTTGAAGAAGGTGTTTTAGTAAAATTGTTTAACTCTGAATGTTCCGTGGAATATGTAGATGTTACACTGAGTTCTTTGTTATTGATATTTCAATGTGCCCTGAGCAGGATACTTTTGTAGCTAATGTGGTGGGAAGGGGGAAGCTTATCCTGTGAGTGGTGGAAGTGTATGACACCCAGGTAAGTGGTGTCAACACTACTGATTTAGTGCTTGAAGCTGAGGCTGATACACTTAATTTAGAATAGCTGGATGGTATTTTTTATGCTGAAGTAAGTGATCATGACTGGGCCAATGATGAGGCTCAGGAGGGCCAACTTGTTCCAATCGACATTAGTGATATTTTGTGTAAATACCATGGTAGATCAACAGTGGACCCAATGTTTAGTATGAGACAGTTGATGGAAAGACATTGGGGTATGGGAAAGATCTGGTGATGACATTTCTCAACCTAGTTAAAGCATATGACAGTGTTCCCAGGGAAAAGGTATGGGCAACCTTGAAGAGAAAGGGAGTTGGAAAGCAAACACTTGAAGTCATCCAAGCAATGTATGAAAAAAGCTCTAGTTGTGTGCAGACACCAGTTGGAAGAACTGACTGGTTTAAGAATGTTACAGGACTACAACAAGGAAGTGTGATATGACTATTCATAATGGTGATGGATGAAATAGTCAAAAAGACGAAAGAAGCCCATAGAGGAAGGGAGATGAAGCTGTTAAAATTTGCTGATGATATTGTGGTGTGGGGAACAAGCAGTAAGGAGGTACAAAAACAAATAGACATCCTAAATGATAAGGTCAAGAATATGGAATGAAATTTAGTGTGCAGAAAAGCAAGACCATGGTGGTAACAAGAGGGGATAGAGAGGGCAAGGGAGAAATTCATATTAAGGGATGGGATATTGAAATAGTGGACAACTTTAAATATTTGGTAAGTGTATTGATGGGGAATGCTCGTTTGGAGACAGAAATTAGCAAAAGAATACAACAGACTAGTACATTTTACCAGTGTGTGAGGGGCTTGATGTGGGGAAAGGACGTGCCAGTGAGGTGCAAGCTGGTGCTATACAAGACTTACTTCACACCCATACTAATTTACAGCTCAGAGACATTGACTATGACTAAAAGAGAGGAGAGTACGATACAATCCAGTGAAATGAAGTTTCTGAGAAGTATGCTAGGGAAGACGAGGAGAGACAGGGTGAAAAATGAAGATGTTAGGAAGGAAATTGGAGTGGAGAAGTTGACTGAGAAAATTAAAAAGAATAGATTAAAATGATTTGGGCATGTGAAGAGGATGAGAGAGGGAAGAATACCAAGAAGAATGATGGAGTTAAGATTGAGGGCAAGAGGTGAAGAGTAAGACCGAGAACAAGATGGACTGATACAATAAAGATGAGTTTAAGGAGGAGAAACCTGCTATGTAACCAAATTGTGGAAGAATGGTGGAAAGACTGAGTAAAGTGGCAAAGTACCATTGATACCTCAACCTGACCAGATGTTGGATAGAGGGGAACAAAGATGATGATAACCAGGACATTAAAACCAGCATTGTGAGGTAAATAAGAGGATTATCAAACATTTCAGAGATGTTGGTAAGAAAGAGTCATATTTCTGTTCAGGTAGTCAGTTTATTGATCATTCTCAGCCAGATTTTACTTGCAACACTCATGAGCACACCCACATGATGATTTGCTTACTGGTAGCTTCCTTAACAGGAAACAACTGTAGGAACTTTGAAAACACATAAACCACCACCAAAACCTAACAAAATCCATTCCTAGACTTAGGTAAAGGTCCATAAACATCCACAGACATGAGATCAAGGATACTAATAGGCGGTATGTTTTGCATTTGACCTCTACTTATTTGGTTACTCACCTTCACTCTTTGACATCTGTCACAGCTGGCAATCTTCTTCTTGACTCTCCTTCCTATGTTATCAAAATAGATGTTTTCCTGAATCTTTTGTGTGCATTTGGTTGATCCACAATGACCAAAACTCCAACATAGTTTCCAATCCTCTGAGTCATTTGATAATGATTTTGATACCTACAGATGTCTGTGCATATTTTCAAGCTCTCTTTTTCCCTCTTTCACACCTCTCAAGTACACAATTTTGAACTCTGTTTCTCCTTCTCCAAAGTTGTTAGATGAATCACTTCCCAAAGGTAGCCTAGACAGAACAACAGCAACTACATTGTCTGTTCCCTTAATGTATCTGAGTTCATAACTGAACTGCTCTAAAAAACAAGGCCCACCAAGGTACTTTGTTATGGTACAGCTTACATACCTGAAGATAACATAATGCTTTGTAATCAGTATAGATCATGACTTTCTGACTTAGTAAATAATTTTTAAATTTGTTGAATGTCCAATGTACAGCCAAAAGTTCTTTCTCAGTTACAGTGTATGTCTTTTCATGTTTCTGCAATACTCAACAAGCAAATGCAAGAGATCTATGTTCAATAACACTGTCAACTTCAGCCTCCTGAAATAAATGAGCACTCAGTCCAACATCACTACTGTCCATCATAATACAAAAAGGAAGAGATATATCTGGCCTGAACAATATCTGACTTTGACACAACTGTTGTTTGATCTCATTGAAAGCATCCTGACACTTCTGATTCCAATCCCAAGTGATATTCTTCTTCAAAAGTTCACATAAGCATGAACATTCAAAGCTTGATTGCAACAAAATTTTCTTTACTCTTTATCTGGTGCAATTCCTTTTTCAAATGGAACATCTCCCAAAAACTTAACTTCTCTCACACCAAATTTACACTTACCTATTTTCAGAGTCATACCTCCTGATTCTAATTTTGAAAACACATCTCATAACAAATTCAAATGTTGTTCCCAAGTTTTTTCAGTGACCAGTATTCATTAACATACACAATTAATTTTGAACTCACTTCACTTCCCATGACAGAATCCAGAGCTCTTATGAATTTAGCTACAGATACATTTAGCCCAAATGGCACCACACAGTACTGAAAACTCTTACCTCCATACAAAAATGTTGTATACTTTCTAGAATTAATTTCAAGTGGGATCTGGTGAAATCCAGAGGTCAAGTCCAAACTACTGATGTATTTTACATAATTAAATTTGTGTAACATCTCATCCATGTTCTCAGAATGGTCATTCTCTCAGATAAGAAATTTATTAAGATTTTAGAGTCCAAAACAATCCTCACTCCACCACTCTTCTTACTTACAACAACTAAATGATTATTGTAAGCACTCCCACTTCTATCAATTACACCCCACGTTTCCATTTTTTTAATTTATTTCTCTGCACCTTTCCTTTTTAAAAATCATATATTATATAGCTTGAGAAAGAAAGGTTGATAATCTTTAAGGTAAAGCATGCACTGATAGCCTTTCATTGTCCCTGGTTTTTCACTAAACACATTTCTAAACTCCAATAACAAATTCCTATGTTTTTACTTTTATATGTCATTAAGAGTCATGTTCCCTTACTTTAGAATCTACTACACCTTCAAAATTCTGATCCTCAGTCTCACCAAAATTTATATCGTCATCAGACATCTGGTATTCACCTTGGTTCATGATATTTTGCAAATAGTTACAACTTTTCCCACAGTTTAAAATACAGAAATTAGTTTTCACATAACCTCCCCAGTCCTGGTGTCCTCTATGGGGGACATAACATGTAGCATTATTTGAAAATTTTTCCTGAGCTCGTATCATGTTGACCACACTGAAAAGTGTTTGTGAAGGAAGTTCAGAGATGGCAACACCTCATGCAACAGCAGTTCTTGAGCTGAACCACATTATTGCCAGGCAGCAAAGGCAATGGCTGACAGAAGAAAGTTTGTTTTCAGAGGAGAGACTCCTTGTAAGTATTTTATTGCTACTTTATTCTATTTTAATCAGTATAATTTATATGGGAAAATGTAAATGAATAGTCAGAGGATAATTATTTAAAATTATAATTTTACAGTTGTCTTTGAAAAATGTATTGAAATTTGAGTGTACCCTGAAGGGGTGGTTTGTCAACAAAATATATTTAATCTTTTCTTTTTTTTTTTTTTACAAAAGTAATACTTTAACTGTTCATTCTATATTCTGTGGTGAATATTAGATTAATATTTTTTTTATTTTTTTCAGGAAACTGTGAATCTACAGGTGAACAATTTTACAATTTTTAGGCCTAATTTTGAATTTATTTTCAGATTCAAAGGCATTTCAAGATTTTATAAATGAATTATTAATGATGATGATGATGATATCTGTACAGATCCAGATTACCATGTTAGTAATGAACAGGAATTAGATATGGCTAATGAAGATGAAGACAAAGCTGAAGACAGGAATGATAGCAGATCTGAAAGAATATGCTCTAGTCAGTCTACCATTGACAGGACATTTTGGAAGAAGACTTTGCATTTTTTCCCTTACCATGTGCACCTGAACATAAGGAACAAGTGGCAGTCAGTGGGAACTTACCACCTCATGACTGTGAGCAAATATCTGGCAGAAAATATTTTTAGCACCCTTACTGAATATACAAACAGAAGGTATCTTAAAAATACTGGGAGAGAGCTGAAATTCACTGCAGATGAAATGAAAAGGTTCATCTCTGCAACAGTGATGATGTTCATACTTGTGTTGTCCTAGGATTAGGATGCATTGAACCAAAAGGCTAGGGTGGAAGGTTTTGCTAAAAAAAATTTGCCATGGCAGATATATTACAATTAGAAAACATCTGAAACTTGATTTTGATGATGAAGTATCCCTCAAATCAAACAAAATAAGAAATTTAGTAAAATACAGCCTATTCTTGAAATTGTACAGAATGGTTGCAGATTGAACCCCAGGCCCACCAACGTTTCTGTTGATGAACAGATGATTCCATTTTGGGTCACAGTCCAGCATGACAAGTCATACAAACGAAACCTAACCCTTGTGGACTAAAGAATTTTGTACTGGCTGCAACTGATGGCCTTCCTTTAGATTTCTTCTTTTATCAAGGGAAGGGTGATTCTATAGTGATTGACACTCAATATGAAAATTTGGATGTAGGTGGAAAAGCTGTTATAAAACTGACAGCCACTCTTCCTCCCAGAGTGACGATATACGTGGACTGTTATTTCACATCAGAGTCACTTTTAGACAAATTGCACAGTGAATCTGAGTGTCAAGCTACTGAAACATTACAGAACTCCAGAATTCCAAAAGCTTCTATACTATCATTGGACAAGTATATGAAGAAAGAGATCAATTGATCAGTCAGTGAGAAGTGATGGCCAAGTTTGTGTAGTAAAGTGGTTGACAGTCGCCCTGTTATCTTCATATCCTGTAGAGAAGGAGTAAAACCAGTTGATAAATGTCACCTCTGGTGCAGGAAAGAAAAAAAGTACATTCAACAGGACTGTTGCGGATTTGTAAGCACCTACAATTCAGTTTGATCAACTATTGCAGAATAAGTGCCAGAACTAAGAAGTGGACTGTAACAGTGATTATGCACTTCATTGATTTCACTATTTGTGATTCACAGCTAGAATATAGATGTGATCAAACTGTCTTGGGTACAGTGAAGAATGACATTCTAGACTGCCTCCAGTTCAGAGTAAAGTATGAGGAATATCTGTGGCATACATGTGAATTTGAAGTGATATCTGATGCTGATCCTGACTTCAAAAATCCAGCAACAAAGCGTTCAAAATGTAAAGTTGATCACCCTCCTGATGCCCTTCAAGCCAAAAATGTTCTACAGCTATCAGAATTTCCTCAACTGGTTACCAAAAATCGCTATCAATTTCCAGGGTGTTCAGCTAATAAGCCACACATAAAATGTTCCACCTGCAAAGTTTTCCTCTGCCTACAAGATACATGCAACTGCTTCAAGCTTAACTTGAGCTGTGAAAACTAAATGAATTACATTTGTCATCAGAAATGAATGATTATGATAGACCTACTGTATTCTGAATTTTTTTCTAATCCACTTTTCTTTTGTTCAGTACATATTCCTAGGTACAATTTTGTAACAATAAACTGTATCATTGTACTAATTTAAATAAATAATGCATTGATAAAGCTAAAAATAATATTCTTAATTAAATATGATTTGTGGAACTTCATTACCCCTTGTGACCTAAGGCCCTCTGTGGGGAACATCCCTTTGTAGAACTTCGAGCAATTAATGATTTTTTAAAATATTTTTCTTGTGTTTCTAGTATTACTAATAAGCAAATTATGGAAGAAAATATAAAAAATTTAAATAAAAATTTCCTCAGGACTGAGAAGGATAAGTACTACTTTTAGGTTCCAAAATAAACAATTCTTTAGCATTCCATCCAAAACAAGCCTCAACTTTCACTATCCAATCCATACCACGGATTACCTTTTCCTCCAGACTGGGGATCACTAAGCATCCATGTTCAAAGGTTTTGCCTCAAATACTATATGTTAAAAGTACCTGAGATTTTACCAATATTCTTTGCTTACCTGTAGCTCCTCTTATCTTTACACTTACAACCAACATTTCCACAAAATTCTTACTATACTTGATCTCATCTCTACATTGTTCAGATATGCCACAAATTGGGCTACTTGTGTCAATGAAATAGTTCCCTTCCCACTGATCAATCTTAATCTTAATGTAAGGACATCCAAAAGCTGAATCATCATCTCTACTATTAAACACTTCATGCAAAAGATCACTTGCAATTTCATCAAATGCTACATTTGCACTGCTTTTGCAGGGTTTTATCCACTTTACTGGCATCATAGCATTACTTTGGTTACACATGTTGTCAGGTAAAGATTGAACACACTGAATGGATTCAATAGCACAACTAACACCACTTATTACAGAAGGAACACAAAATATATTATTGTCAAAATTACATTTTCTACTTAGATCCTCTTTAACTTTATTCCACCAATTTGGATACAAATTTTGACTAACCACAGCTAACTTATTCCAGAATGCACATTTATCTGTTGTCATCAATTTGGTCCCAAACAAATTCTCTAGGCATACAGATACCTCACCTTTACTGTTTGGATAATTACACTTCATGAAATTAATGAAAAACTGCTTTGACTGGACTGGTATTCCGTGACTCTCACTTACACGATCACATAAATCACTTACCTCATCTGTATTCACAAATAACTCTGAAATTTCATTATTCTTAAACTCCACAATAATTCAATAGTCATCATCATCATTGTATTCTTCCAGAATTACTTCATCAATAACATCATTAAAAACACAAGTCTCATCTCCATTAAAGTCACACACCTCACCTATATTCATCTGCAATAAGCTACCAGTTTTAGACTTATCAACCTCAGTTATTTCACAGCTCTCATTCACATCTACATCAAAAATACCGCCTAATTCAGATTCAATACAGTCATCACCTGTTTTATATATATCAATAGCACTGTTTTCTGACCAAGAGAGTAAATCATTAGTACACACTACATCAAAATTCTCATTACTCTCACATTCCAATTTGTGATTAGTACCTACAACACTATAATTAAGGGCAGTATTCCAAAACTTTTGATCAAAACACGAACAAGAAATCTGATATTTCTTCTTTTCAATTTCAGACACTTGTGTCACATTCTTAATATGTAGTAAGTGTAAATTGGAAGATGTGTACTTGTTGTGTTTCCTCACCCCAAAACTGTGGAACTTCATTGAGGCGGACTGCTGTTTCCTGTATAGTTACCTCTGTGATTGTTTTTCCTATTAAGTTGCTAATGGAATATATGGTTTTGACACTGAGGTAGAAAAAAATTTCATATAGATGATGGTGATTTGTCAAGTAATGATACAACTGATAGGGATTTTGATGAACTTAATACTGACAAGGTAAAATAAATCACACAAGCTTACTGGAGATGAGAAGTGAAAACAGAAGAAGTGTTGAGATCCTATAAAGATATATATAGTGAGAAAGCAGGTAGACTTAAGAACTATGCCTGCAAGTTAAGGCTTCAAGAGCTCCAGCCTTTCTTTATAAAACCATATTCAGTTGCTATTTCTAAAAAAAATAAAGGTTGTGACGAGAGAGTTGCAGAGGGACTACTAGGAAATAGAACAACACTTTTGTTGTTGTAATTAAAAAGAATGGACAGGTCAAGCTTTTGCTCGATTCCTGTCATCTAAATAAACTTTTGAAAATCACCCTCAGTCAATGGAAGAATTACTCAAAAATTTTCTGGTGCCAATTATTTTTCATGCCTAGATTTGACCTCAGGTTTCCACCAGACAACATTAGAATCAGAATATTCTTTCTTACTCTCTGATAGAAGCTATCAGTATTATGTAGTACCTCTTGATCTGAATGTATCTGTAGCAGAGTTTATTAGAGCCTTAGATCTTGTGTCAGGTAGTTAAATGTGTTCAAAACCAGTAATCTGTGTTGATGACATACTTCTAACAAGCAATACCTGGGCGAGCATGTCAACACGGTCAAAGAGGTGGCTAATAAGTTCAGGCAGGGAGTTATGACACTTAAGTTGGCCAAGTGTAAGTTTGGTGTAAGAACTTTGAACTTTAAAGGACACACTATTTGTGAATGAGTATTACCTGATCCAGACAAAATTAAAGCTATTGCTAAATTTCCTATAAGAAGTAATTAAGGTAATTTTTTGGTCTATGCAATTTCTATCGCAAATACATTAGGACTCAAGCTTTAAATGCACCTATTTACATCATATTTTAAAGAAAAACACAAAATAGGAATGGTCAACTGATTGCCAGTCAGTTTTTGATGAGATTAAGAATTGTAACAGCCAATTTCTACATAGACCTGATGTTATTTTACCATTCTGCGTTATTACTGATGGTACTGACTATGGTTTAGAAGCTTATCTATTCCAGCAAAAGGAGGTAGGTTGACAGGTGGAGCAGTGTGCAATCAGCTTTACAAACCATAGTTTGTTAAAACATGAGAGAATCTATACCGTAACAGAAAAAGAACTACTCACCATTGTGTGCGGTTTCAAAAATTTTAGAAATTATTTAATTGGACACAAGGTCATTGGTTTAACTGATCTTAAAGCTTTATGCTATTTGCAAGAGTATAAACTTTATTAACAGTATAACACAGGCCTTATTCTTGCAACAGTTTAATTATACTATTTTACATACTAAGGATGAGAAGAATTGTGTTGCATATCCTCTATCTATATTGCCAATAGGGAATGAGCAGGAAAGTGTTGGAATACTGGATGATAGGAGCTTCAGAATCATGATTATCAAAGATGTAAAAGGCGAAAAAGAAATAGTTAAGATATCTGAAAAACTGAAGAGACATCATAGTCAGTGTGAAGAACTTAAGTTAGTAAAGAGCTTACTTGGAAAAAGGAGCATGAGAAAGTTGCACAATTGTGTCAGGTACACATGGGGATTCTGTTTGAAAGACACAAACCTTATACTGATCAGTGGAAATTATGCTGACCTAAACAACACATTGATTTACTTATTAAGTTTGCATATGAAAGTTTTGGACATTATGGCAGTATGAAGTGCATACAAAAGTTGAAGTAGAATGTTTATTTTAGTAATATATTGCATCCTGTGACAGATGTCAGAGGGTAAAAGTGGCATATGAAAGTCATAAAGGATTCTTATATATCATTATTCCTAATGATAAGTCTGAGCTCATTGAAGTGCATTTCTATTGTCAACTTCCTTGTTCAAGAGTGTTCTAGTTGTTGATTTGTTCACTACACTAGTTAAACTGTATCCATTGAAGAAAGCCACTAGCCACAAGATAATTTAATATTTTGTCAATGATTACTTCACCAATGTGGGTAAACTAAAAGCAATCCTATCTGACAATGGCAGTCAATTTACATCCAGTGTTATGAAGCGGTTTGTTACAAATAAGAACATCAAACATATATGCATTCCAATCTGTTCACCTTCTTAGAATCCAACAGAGATGAACATAAGAGAAATTGGATGTCTTTGTAGGCCTTATTGTGCTAAGGACCACACTAACTCATATTCTTACATACAACAGTTTGAGGATATCCTCAACGATTTACAACACACCACTGCTGGTTTTTCTCTACGTGAAATTCATTACAATAAGAAGTCTGCAAACCTTTTGTATGAGATAGTTAAGTTCGCTGCTAGCTCTGAACTTTCAGTTGATGAGATAGAGAGGATATGTGAGGAAAAATATGGAAGCATATTATAATAAGAAAAAGTTAAGGCATGCTAAAGGTTTGAAAGTAACAAGGTACAAAGTTGTTGATCTAGTATTAACCAAAAGCTATGAGAAATCTAAAGCAATTAACAAATAGATTAAGAAATTTTTTGATATATTTATTGGATGTTTTGAAATTTCTGAGATACCACGTCCTAATGGCTGTTAACTTATTTACCCAAAATCAGGAAAAATGTTTGGTTTGAGAAATGTTGTTCAGTTGAAATCTTACATTCATCAACAATTTGCACCCTCAAGGAGATATACACCCCTTGTGCATCATGTGTTTGGCAAATGCAAGGTGCTCAGCAAATGTGGTATTTGATTCTACAGTTTTACACATCAATACCACATTCCTTTTACATGATATTACACAAATATTTCCTTATGATGCTTGATACTAAGGATTGTTAGCAGAAGTTTTGAGGATTGAATAATAGAGCTTACTTTTTGTGTATTACAGTCATTGGTGATATACCCATATAATGCTTCTGAGGGATATTTATGATGCTTATGCTTTGATAATGCTTATGACTGAAAGCTGCTGTGCAGAGTTAGGACAAAATATTGTAATTTTATCTGTGTACAGAATTCCAGGCACTAAAATAATGAAATATTTTTTTGTCAAAATTCGAGAGTCTATTGCATAAACTTAAAAAAGAAACCAAGAAAGGAGTCATAATAACTGCTGATTTCAACACAGATCTAGCCAGTTAAGCCAATAACTCAACAAAATTCATTGATATGATTCAAATATCAGGTTTCAGTGCAAATTCCACTGATTTTACTCAAGTAAACGAAATGTCTGCAACATGTATAGATAATATTTTAACCAATTACACTTATAATGAGGCAAATATGTTTTGTTTGGATTTAGGACTTTCTGATCATTGTGCTCTCTTTATGGAGTTACCAAAAACAACAGAACCTTGCTCAAAAAAAACCTACACCAAATGTCAGTTCAGCAAAGTGGCCCCAGATTTCAATATCATAGCTCATTATAGCATTGAAGTATGAAAAATGCACCATGAGCACATCATCTTCAGTTATTAGTGGCTTAATTTGTCTCAGAGCAAAAATAGCACTGCAAAGTTTATTGCTTATATGATCTTTCCATCCCAAACAACTGTCTATGGTGATCCCAAAAAATTTAGCAATTTCAACTACTCTTAAATCTAGCTCTTGCAAATTTGTCAGTTCACTTGTTTTTCTTTTGTTTTTCCTAAATAGGATTGCAGTAGTTTTCTCATAATTGATGATTAACCTACTCACTTCAAGCCAGTGGGTGATCGTTTCAACTGTTTGATTACTTTTACTTTTTGAGTCATCTGCAAAGAGTATCAATTCACTGTCTACATTACAAGGTACATCATTTACGCATATAAGGAAAAGGAGGGGTCCTGGAATACTACCCTGTGGCACCCCATGTTTTATATCTTGTAGTTCTGATAGCTGTTTCCCTTGATTGTGTGACACTTCCACTACTTGTTGTCTGTTCTGCAGAAATGACTTTATGATATTGAGAGCAGTTCCTCTAATGCCATAGTAGTGTAGCTTCATTATTAATACATGGTGATTGACAAGATCAAAAACTTTAGACAAGCCACAAAAAATGCCAACCGGGATTTTGCCTTGATCCAGGCCTGCAGAGATTATATTAATAAGTTCAAATGCAGCTGACACTGTACATTTTTCCTTCTGGAACCCAAATTGTCTACCATTTATGACACAGTGTTTATCAAAAAATGCCATTAACTTAACAAATATTATTCTTTTTAGGATCTTTGACAAAATGGGAAGGAGGCTAACTGGTCTGTAACTATCTGGGCCCTTGTGATCACCTTTTTTGAATAGTGGTAGTACTCTGGCAATCTTCATTCTATCTGGGAAGATTCCTTTTTCAAGACATGAGATGACTAAGTGACAGAGGTGTTTAGCAATTTCCCTAGTAGTTAGCTTCAAAATTCTATTTGACATGCCATGTATGTATGTTGATGGTTTATTTTTTAGTTTCTCTATTACTTTTCTTGTCTCTCGTTCATTTGCTGGATACAGGTAACTTGAGTTGCTGGGGGCCTTTTATTTATTCTCAACTAGTTTTTGGGCTTGCAGAGTATCACTGTTGTTGCCCTGTGTAAGTTGTTGGCAGATGCTGGTAAAATATTGGTTGAAAATGTTGCTAATGATTATTAGATCTTCTGTTACAACATTATTATTTTTAGGCTTAAGCTTTTATTGTTATTTCCTGATGACTTTCCTGTTTCTCTGTTTATTATCTTCCAAGTGCTTCTGACTTTGTTGGGAGCTTTTTTAATAACATTTCCATTATACAGTTTTTTGCAGCTATTAAAGTTTTCTTGTAAATTTTTTTATAGGCTCTATAATATTCAACAAAATGAGTAGGCCTATCTGGAAATTTCCCAATTGCATGAAGATGTTTCAACCTTTTACAGGATACTAATAGTCCTTTTGCTAGCCATGGCAGATGTCCTCGCTTTTTCTTCATTGGTTTAGTTTTGGTTGGCAAACACTCTTCAATGGTTTTTAAATAGATATCTAGGAAACTGTTATATTTATCATTAACACTATTAGATAAGTAAATTTCTGGTCACTTCTCATTTTGTAGTTTTATCTTTAGGTCTGTTATGTTAGAACTTCTCATATCTCTGTAATGGTTTAAATCCTATCTAACCAACTGAAGACAAAAAGCGGTTATAACATCAGAGAGAGGAACTTACACTTCAAAATGGAAAACCATTTCACATGAAGTACCCCAAGGTTCTGTCTTAGGTCCCATTCTGTTTTTGTTTTGCATAAATGATCTGCCACTTAATATTGAGTGTCACTCAGTTTTATTTAATCATTGAAAGTAACAGTACAGATCAAATTCCACAAACTGTATTAAATACTTTAGAAAAATTAGATACCTGGTTTGATTTAAATGGGTTAAAATTAAACAGGGAAAAGACTCAGTTAATGCAGTTTAAAACAAAACCAGCAAAATTAAATGATATTTAGGTCAGTCATAGAAACCAGAATTTGCAGGAAGCTAGCTGTGTGAAATTCCTAGGAATGTGACTAGATAAAAATCTATCATGGGGATCACATATACAATACCTTGCAAATAAATTAAATAGCTTAGCATTTTCAATGAGAGTATTGTACAATGCTACCAGTACTGGCATAAGAAAAGTAGTATATCACAGCTACTTTGAGTCAGTAATAAGGTATGTAATTGTATTTTTGGGTAACTCAAACCATATGTTTCGAATACTAAAACTACAGAAAACCATCATTAGAAATATGCACAATGTAGGGTGAAGAAAACCATGTCGTCCACTCCTTAAAGATCTAAGTACAGTAAGTGTTCCCTCACTACACATACATGAGCTGATTATCTTTATACCTGCACAGGAACCCTGGCTTATTTGTAGCAAATCATTTTCAACATGATTTGACCACCAGAATTCAAAATAATTTTACACTGGCCACCCACAGTTTAAAACTTTATGTTCAAACTCCTCATTATATGGGTATGAAAAATTATAACAAAGCAAATGGAAGAGAATTGTTCAGCATAAATGTAGAAATACTGAAAAAATCCTTATATGAGAAACTAGTGCAAAAATGTTACCATTCAGTAGAAGAATTCATAAATAACAACCCGAAAATTTGAGCGGGAGAGAGCAAATACTTAGGACTGGTAACTTAAAAGTGTGTTACTTTTGAAGAAAAATTATTAATTGTTTATTTAAGTAATTATTCATTACTGTATATTATATTACTGGTATTATAAGGAAAATTGTAAACCAGTTTTTGTGCTTTGACAAGTCTCCTGTACTTTAAGTCAGTGGCTTGACATTGTATGTTATGAGACACTAAACTTCTATTTCTATTTCTATGACACATGCTTATTATGCTTCTTCACTAACATGCCTTCATGCCTTTCACATATGGGAAAATGGTGCTTTTGAATGACTATAGGGATGCTTATATTGACAGTCTTTGCACATTTTCACACGCTTTGATACAAAATGTCTTACACCTTACACTTACTGGATGATGCTTTGAGGAGGAAGTAATGCACCATATTTAATATTCTGTAGAGTTTAACGCAATTGCACTTTGTGGTCTGACTCTGTGAAGTATTTAATGGTATTCTGTCATTCTAATTAGTTCTTATGGTGCATATATGAAGTTAATGGTTTTGTTTCCATGACTGTCACCACCACTCAGCTTAGTGTTTTTTTGTGTTCTCTGATTTGGCTTGTAAGCTTTGTTTTGTTCTAGTGTGGCAACACATAATTTACTTAATTACTTTCTGCATTGCCTGAGCATGACAACAGATAAATTTACTTAATTTCTTCCTGCATTATCCTAGTGTGACAACAGAAATTTCCCTAATTATTCTCTGACTTGACATTTATGCTTTTAAGCCTTCTGTTTTGTCACAGTGTGATAATAGATAACTTACCTACATTGCTTTCTGCCATATCCTAACATGACAACAGAAAATTTTTACTTAATTGCCTTCTGTTTTGTCCTTGTGTGACAACTGATAATTTACCTAATTACATTACATTTCATTCTTTACTGATTTTCTTTATTAATATTTACCCAGGACTATATGAACTTGCTCAATTATACATGATGTTTAATGCTATTGGTTTGGAACCTATATACAGGGTGTTACAAAAAGGTACGGCTGAACTTTCAGGAAACATTCCTCACACAGAAATAAAGAAAAGATGTTATGTGGACATGTGTCCAGAAACGCTTAATTTCCATGTTAGAGCTCATTTTAGTTTCGTCAGTATGTACTGTACTTCCTGGATTCACCGCCATGATTTCGTACAGGATACTCTACCTGTGCTGCTAGAACATGTGCCTTTACAAGTACGATACAACATGTGGTTCATGCACAATGGAGGTCCTGCACATTTCAGTCAAAGTGTTCGTACGCATCTTAACAACAGATTCAGTGACCGATGGATAGGTAGAGGTGGACCAATTCCATGGCCTCCACACTTTCCTGACCTCAACCCTCTTGACTTTCATTTATGGGGGCATTTGGAAGCTCTTGTCTACGCAATCCTGGTACCAAATGTAGAGATTCTTTGTGCTCATGTTGTGGACGGCTATGATACAATACGCCATTCTCCAGGGATTCCATGTGATGGAGGGTGGATGCATGTATCCTCAGTAACGGAGGACATTTTGAACATTTCCTGTAACAAAGTGTTTGAAATTATGCTGGTACATTCTGTTGCTGTGTGTTTCCATTCCATGATTAATGTGATTTGAAGAGAAGTAATAAAATTAGCTCTAACATGGACAGTAAGCGTTTCCGGACACATGTCCACATAACATATTTTCTTTCTTTGTGTGTGAGGAATGTTTCCTGAAAGTTTGGCCATACCTTTTTGTAACACCCTGTATACTTGGCTCTTTCTTGTTTTCTTGTATTTGATGGTATACTTGTCTTGCTTGAATTTTTCCTTGTTTCTGGTTTTGGTGCTGGAAGCTCTTGAAATTTTGAACATGTTGTGTGTGGTTGATGAGCCTTGGGTGTCTGTTCACCAATCCTGTTCTGTATTGCTTAAATGTAATTTAGGGAGATGGGATTTTGATTTGATGTTTGATGTGATATTCTTCAAATGAACTGATGATATCTGGAAATAACTGTTCTGTATACATATGTATATGCTTTTGACCTACTTGACTTCTGGTATCTTTTTTGTAATTTTGACCTTCATGTTTGTATCTTATGCTATGTATTATGATATAGTGGTCTAGACCTGGAGGATGCACCTCACTATTCTGGCGTCTAGGATTTTGGTTTTCTTCTTGTGTAAAAATTCACTCTATTTAAGTTTCTTTTCAATTTTCAGTACCATATTAGAGTCAGTATATTTAATCTTCATACTGTATTATCATGTCTATCTTATGTTACACAGCCCATTATACTCATTTGTTTTTATGCTGTTTTGTTGCTGTATGGCAACACCTACATCCAGGTATCACTTTCATTGATGTGGGGGTGGCATTCAGGGAAATATAAGGGGAATCTGTCTCCTGTTTTCGTTTGTTCCTGATGTGCCATATGTCTTCTTCTATCTTTTATTCTATGTCATCCATGTGATTATCATTCAACCAGTTTACCTCTTTTCCATATAAATATGTTTCTAATACTGGAACCCCTCTCATTATGTGTGTCATATGTTGGCTTCAACCTGAGATTTCAGGAATAGTCTGGGAAGCAAATCTGCACCTTGATTATCATTGAACTGTATATACCAGGTGATCAAAAAGTCAGTATAAATTTGAAAACTTAATAAACCATGGAATAATGTAGATAGAGAGGAAAAGATTGTCACACATGCTTGAAATGACATGGGCTTTTATTAGAACAAAAAAAAAGTATTGTTAGACATGTGAAAGATCTCTTGTGCGCATCGTTTGGTAATGATCGCATGATCAGCTGCCACTTTCGTCATGCTTGGCCTCCCAGGTCCCCAGACCTCCGTCTGTGCAATTATTGGCTTTGGGGTTACCTGAAGTCGCAAGTGGATCGTGATCAACCGACATCTCTAGGGATACTGAAAGACAACATCCAACGCCAATGCCTCACCATAACTCCGGACATGCTTTACAGTGCTGTTCACAACATTATTCCTTGACTACAGCTATTGTTGAGGAATAATGATGGACATATTGAGCATTTCCTGTGAAGAACATCATCTTTGCTTTGTCTTACTTTGTTATGCTAATTATTGCTATTGTGATGAGATGAAGTAACATCTGTTGGACAGTTTTTGAAAATTTGTATTTTTTGGTTCTAATAAAACCTCATGTCATTCCAAGAATGTATGTCAATTCGTACCTCTCTATCTACATTATTCCATGATTTATTCAGTTTTCAAATTTATACTGACTTTTTGATCACCCGATATTTATCTGATTTTTCATAACCCATTTAGATTAAGTGCTAGTACTTTAAGTTTCATATATTTTGTGAATACCCTTTGTGATGATTATTTCTTGTTTAACTGAGCAACTGATTAATTACATGCTAATTGAATGACGCACTTGGTCAAGATTAACTCAAGGAAGTCACACTTTTCATACTGTAGTATATATGAACTTACTGGATTCTAAGCACTATATAGAAAATTTTGAATTTAGAGGTAAGTTTACTGCTATGACATATGGCTTTTCTTCTAAAAATACAGGGTGTATCAAAAATCATTATCCAATTTCAAAAAATCATAACTATTATGTCTTTTTAGATATGTGTGTGAACAACATACGATTTTAAAGAGCAAACTCTTGAGTTTTACACGGTTCTCACTAGGTAGTAGCAGTGTGCATCAGCTTCAGTTCTAGTGAAAATGGTGTCATGACAACAGAAAGCATTTTATGTTCTACATTTTGCACAGTGTGTGTCAGTAATAACTGTTCAGCATGGCTTTTGTGCTGGGTATGGTGTGGATCCTCCTACAGCACAGAGCATTAGATGATGGTTTGAACATTTCTGAGAAACAGGTTGTTTGTGTAAAGGCAAATCGCTGGGCCATCCTTGTCCTCATATGTCTGACACATACATCAAACGCATCTACCATAGCATATCTCGATATGCTTGAGAACTTCTTTTCCCATAGCTGGAGACTGATTCGGACAACTTCATTTACCAACATGACGAAACACTGCTGCACTGGCATCTGGAAGTGCAAGTATTTTAAATCAAGGGATTACTGCAAGATGGATTGGTGGAATTGGACCAAATGATTCAGCCTTACATAATTGGCCTTCAAGGTCATTGGAACTTGGGATGATATTCCCCTCACTTTTATTTCTTCATTTGTTGTCCTCAGTGTCAACATACTGGCTGAAAATGGGTTGTGGAAGTGTAATTACTGTCTGTAAATGGTGTAGCTGACAGATGCACATTTACGTTTCACAGTCTTTTACTTTCACTGTTCACAACCCCCCAATAATAGGCAGTTACATATGGCAAGTGCACTATTGTTTTAACTTTCCATAAGTCTAATTAATAGTTTGCAGGTGAACATCCACATATGCCTACAATAGTTTACATCTACGAGCAGTAAAAAATCTAACCACAAAGTTCACAGTTCTTGAAGAATATAAAGGTACATATGGAGCAGACACGGTAATTCTTTTAACACACAGCCTATTGGTGTAACACTTTTTTCACTGTTAAGTTGAAGCATTGTTGTCATTCTAATCAACATAGGTTCCTCATCTGAAACTCAGCCGTGGACTGACTGTCTCAGTACCAAAAATTGGGCCTTTATACACTCCTGGAAATGGAAAAAAGAACACATTGACACCGGTGTGTCAGACCCACCATACTTGCTCCGGACACTGCGAGAGGGCTGTACAAGCAATGATCACACGCACGGCACAGCGGACACTCCAGGAACCGCGGTGTCGGCCGTCGAATGGCGCTAGCTGCGCAGCATTTGTGCACCGCCGCCGTCAGTGTCAGCCAGTTTGCCGTGGCATACGGAGCTCCATCGCAGTCTTTAACACAGGTAGCATGCCGCGACAGCGTGGACGTGAACCGTATGTGCAGTTGACAGACTTTGAGCGAGGGCGTACAGTGGGCATGTGGAAGGTCGGGTGGACGTACCGCCGAATTGCTCAACACGTGGGGCGTGAGGTCTCCACAGTACATCGATGTTGTCGCCAGTGGTCGGCGGAAGGTGCACGTGCCCGTCGACCTAGGACCGGACCGCAGCGACGCACAGATGCACGCCAAGACCGTAGGATCCTACGCAGTGCCGTAGGGGACCGCACCGCCACTTCCCAGCAAATTAGGGACACTGTTGCTCCTGGGGTATCGGCGAGGACCATTCGCAACCGTCTCCATGAATCTGGGCTACGGTCCCGCACACCGTTAGGCCGTCTTCCGCTCACGCCCCAACATCGTGCAGCCCGCCTCCAGTGGAGGGACGAATGGAGACGTGTCGTCTTCAGCGATGAGAGTCGCTTCTGCCTTGGTGCCAATGATGGTCGTATGCGTGTTTGGCGCCGTGCAGGTGAGCGCCACAATCAGGACTGCATACGACCGAGGCACACAGGGCCAACACCCGGCATCATGGTGTGGGGAGCGATCTCCTACACTGGCCGTACACCACTGGTGATCGTCGAGGGGACACTGAATAGTGCACGGTACATCCAAACCGTCATCGAACCCATCGTTCTACCATTCCTAGACCGGCAAGGGAACTTGCTGTTCCAACAGGACAATGCACGTCCGCATGTATCCCGTGCCACCCAACGTGCTCTAGAAGGTGTAAGTCAACTACCCTGGCCAGCAAGATCTCCGGATCTGTCCCCCATTGAGCATGTTTGGGACTGGATGAAGCGTCGTCTCACGCAGTCTGCACGTCCAGCACAAACGCTGGTCCAACTGAGGCGCCAGGTGGAAATGGCATGGCAAGCCGTTCCACAGGACTACATCCAGCATCTCTACGATCGTCTCCATGGGAGAATAGCAGCCTGCATTGCTGCGAAAGGTGGATATACACTGTACTAGTGCCGACATTGTGCATGCTCTGTTGCCTGTGTCTATGTGCCTGTGGTTCTGTCAGTGTGATCATGTGATGTATCTGACCCCAGGAATGTGTCAATAAAGTTTCCCCTTCCTGGGACAATGAATTCACGGTGTTCTTATTTCAATTTCCAGGAGTGTATATCCTCACAATAATAGGTGCTGAAACTCTACATTGTTTCGTGTTTAATTTACAAAAATTACAATTAAAACTTAACTGATTAAATTAACCGAATACATAAAAAAATGTTTCCTTTTAACAGTTTCTTCTACTATCAGGGTTAAACTGAATTTTTTAGTTAAACAATGAAGTTAACAAATATCATTTTACAAACAATACTTTTGACAAAACTGTTAATTACTTTGGAATTAATTATGGGCTGGCTTTGCTAATATGTTTTTTAATAGAGCCAAATAGATACTTTAAGATTCCTAGCATTTTGTCTTCCAAATGTTTCTAAATAGTACAGAATTTATATTTGTTTATGCGTCAACAATAGAGTTTATGCTATGAAACAATTACTGATTTCACTCTATAATGAAAGATACTAACTAGGAATAGTCAAAATAAGTTAGAGAATCAATTACACACCTAAAACTAAGAACAAAATTTGATCTGGATTAAAATTGAAGACAAACCTTTCTCTTATATGAAAATGCAGATTATACTCACGTATGTTAATGGTAATTAGTTAAAAAATGGAAAAAATGAATTTTATGGAGGAATATTTCAAAACAAGAGGGGAAGTAAAAAATATCCATGCTTGCCTCATCACAACTTGACTGTACATGATTATTTCTTGTGAGGGATTGTAAAAGACCTGCTCGATGCACTGGGGGGACAATGTGAATACCAGATTCACATATGCCATGCATTGCAAGGGGGGAGGGGGGGGGGGGTGGAGGGCATCATGAGCACCTATGAAAAGGTATGAAAAAGAAGAAAAAATAACTTTTTGAGTTTCTCATTCATCAAAAAACTAAATTCATAGTATATGTTTCTTAGTTTCATAAATATAGATGTGCCATATGATTCTTTCTGATACACACTGTAATCTTACCCTTCCACACATCACCACTAAATTTCTCTTAGACTCTTCATTATTTTCAAAAGTTTTGAGAGGTGTAAGATATACAAAAGAAAAACTTTTGATTATCTTAATTTTCTCTTGTTGTTGGCTCCAAGTCTTGCATCTAAGGATACTTTCTTGTGGCTGAAATTTTGATTTAACATTGTAGGTTCCTGATGACTAAATAGCTGTTGAAGATTTGCTTATACTACTATTGAATTTTACTCTTTGTCACATTATTAAATATCACACCATTTTTAGAATTTCCACTTAATATTCCAGATAACACTGTTAGTGTTGATCAAATGATTATGTCTGTCTCCATCAGAGGCATGTGCACTACTACTTACAGTCTGTGGTACTCACAATATTCCAAAGATTTTGCAAGGCAAAAGAGTTTACAAACTTTCTTAACAACAGAAGAATCATCACCAAGATACAACATTATCTGATAAATGAATCCAGAAATAAATTTAATAATTAGTGTTAGATTGTGCAATTAATAATATGATTTTTAAGTATGGTATACCAGAAATTTCATAATTTCAAACATTTTTTAAAAAAGAATAATTTTAATTCTTTATGCAGAGTGTAAAAAATCAATTTCCCTTTATACATTTTTGCTGAAATATAATAAAGTGTATACAAAATCAAATGAAATTCTTTCAGTGAAACAGCCAAGATAATGTTTACCTATATGAGAGTCAGGATTAATCCTATTAAAAAAATTTAAATGATAGAAAAGGGTGTCCCATTACAGCACCCTGTATATATTTTGCAAGAAACTTCAAGCTGACACTGTGATGCTGTGTATCCTGTGATGTAGATGATTATGCACACATTCAGACTACTCACATAACACAAAGATAATAATTGTGACCTAAATACTTTATAGTCAGTCATGACATATGATTTTTGATCTTTGACTTACATATATTGTTGGTTTAGAGTCACACATGAGATATTAGGTAGGTTTCAGACTCAGCAAGTGTTTTAGGAATTTCCTGTTTGGACCATTGTGAGGTCAATGCTGATCTACTTATTTGCTTTCATACTAGACTTGTCTGTTGCCTTTGAAATTCTGTTCACACAGGAGGAGGAAAACTATCCACTCTTAGGGTATTAATGTCATGTTAATATAGTGACTATGCTTAACTAAGTCAGTATCTTGATACTATTACTTATATATTATTTCTTCTACATGTTTTGTCTAGCTTTGTGGTCAAATGACCCATTTCAAGAACTACCTTCTGAAGTGAGAAATGAGTTAAATTGAAATTCATTATTGTAAGAGTACATAAATGACAGAAACTTTTATTTATTGTGTAATGTCGGTTATTAGGATGGAAACTTATGCAGTGTGTGGTTTCAGGTACTGAAAAGACAGTGTTACCCAAAATGCCATATTGAACTGCAGAGTGTGGAGATCCCACCAGAAGAAATAGGTTACATAGGAAAATGAAATTTCAAAATTAGTGTAAAAATGTGTCCTGTATTTCTTAGATTGGAATCCTGTGTTACACATTTTTGAACTTTATTTAGAGTCACATTTCGGGAGTATCTCATATAAGCTTTTAGGATGCTTTGTTGTAATTGATATCTCATACCACTGTAAACTTTATATTTTGAATAGTTTGTTTCTAAAGTATTATGCACTATTATAATCTTTATAATCTTGTATGTTTTGGGTGTTACACATATTACGCACAATTTCTCTTATATTATTTAATGACTTACAAGGGGAGGCCGCCAATTGTGAAATTCAGATTCGATTCATACTGCGCATGATAAAAGCTCATGGCCAGAGGTGTAATGTGGCAAAGCACCAAGATGCACTTCTCAGCCGTTGTCGAGAAAATCGACAGTTAAAAGGAACCGTTTTGGTGAAATACTCTCGACGATAAATAGTTTTCTACAGCGTCATGGCGCAGCGGTAAGTGCTCGGGTTCGTAATCCGAAGGTCGCCGGATCGAATCTCACGCCATGCAATTTTTTTTTATTATTACTTTTTTGTAATTCAAATATATATATATATATATATATATAAAGTATTAATGAATTGCTTATGCATGTTGGTGAAGGCGGATCGGTCTCCAATTGTACTGCCTCCATTTTTCCGTTTTTTTTAACAGGGTGTACCAAAGCCCTCCCGTCCGCACTGATTTTCGACAAATGTTATAAGTTGCGCTAGGGACCGCATCTACCTTCTTTCAAAGTTATCGGGCAACTACACTGTTATGCGGCGGCTCGTTTCAGCCCATTCAACATCTGTCATTCAAGTGTAACGAGCGAGTAACGGAGTTTATATTTCATACCTGCTACAGCAAATTTGTGTTCGTGGGGTCTCTATTCTAATTTGAACGTTTGACTTACGCTATATGTATTCGTTTCGGAATATCGTTTCTACGTCTTCTGTTAACTATACGTGGTTAACATTATGAAGACAATTAATAACATTTGTGAAATACAACTTTGTTTGCGGAAAACATAATGATGTTTGAAGTCGCCAGTTTTTCCACGACAAACGACTTTCAACAACTTATTATGTGCATAATTGTTGCAACTGACTGCCGGGAATTATTTATATATATATATATTTGAATTATGAAAAACAAATACTAAAAAAAAAATCGCACAGGGCGAGATTCGATCCGGCGACGTTCGGACTACGAACCCGAGAGCTTACCGCTGCGCCACGATGCTGTGTAGGACTGTTTTCGTAGAGAGTATTTCACCGCAACGGTTTCTTTTAACTGTCGATTTTCTCAACAACGGCTGAGAAGTGCATCTTGGTGCGTTGACACATTACACCTCTGGCCATGAGCTTTTATTATGCGCAGTATGAATCAAATCTGAATTTCACAATTGGCGGCCTCCCCTTGTTAGTGTTTTTGGTGCTTCACACCACCTGTATATTACTATCTTTGGTATTTACATCTATATTTGAAAGTATACCCCTGCTTACTGAAATGTAATTCTTTTCCAAATTGTCTACCTTCCACCTTCAGGACTCTAGAAGTGCATTTCACTAACTTTTGGTTAATAAGACCTCTTTGGGGGCTATTGAAATGGGACTACCTCCCCATCCTTGTCTGAAATTTCTTCCTGATGTCAGCATCCTCTGAAGAGGTCATACCCAGTTCTAATAGTAAACTGCCCTTTAAAAAATTAGTACAAATGAGTTTACTATCTCAGTTTAAATTTTGCATCAATATACTATCTGATCATATTAGCAACTAAAGGGAATAAGCTGCTTATGAATAACACAATTTTGAAATTTCATGATATGAACTGTACAGTCATGTTGTATCACATAGTCTTTAAAATTAACCTCTCCCCTATTTCTAAAAACCTATTGTGTTTGTTTATTCATTATGATCATCTAAAATGATAGCTGTACTTGAGATCAAACCAAAATTCTATTAGTAATATTTTATTCAAAGTAGTTGGGTTGTAATTAACTAAAATATAATTTATATTATTGTACTTTATATTCTTCTGAATTACAATTGGAACTATGTAAACTTTTCCTAATTATACATCAGAACTCATAGGGAAATTTGTGGCTCATTTTTGATACATGTAACAAACGTATCTCAAGATTTTTAATTTTTATTTTGTAAATCTCAAATTCAATAATGTCTTTGACTGTTTTGTTTTGTATAAAAGGAAGTGGTGCATGAGCCATGAGATTCATCTGTCTGCATTATTGTCTTTTGTAAGCTGTTTGTGTCAGAGTCTTTCAGAGGCTGTCAGGCATCGAATGTATATTCTGCCTCTGTACTTGATAATCAGTAACAATATATACCAAGAAAAGTATTAGACAATGTGTTTTATTTCAAAATCAGTTCTGCAGTGACGCAAAGATTGAGGTATTTCTAAAGCAACAACCCTCAAGGATATCAATGTTGAATATCTCATCATATGAAGCAGATATGTTATTATGCGAATTTTCTAGAGTTATTCATCTTCATACTTGTGAATGGTGGAGAAGCAAATTATTAAGTTTCTCCAATGGCATGATTGAGGATTCACTATTACCACTTTCCAGCTATAGTCAGAATTTTTAGATATTGTATATTTTTATATGTTTCTCACTCATTTTCAGTGGTAATTAAATTGTTTCCCTCCTTTCTACAATGTTACATCAAAATTTCTGCCACAAGAAAGTATCCTTAGATGCAAGACTTGGAGCCAACAACAAGAGAAAATTAAGATAATCAAAAGTTTTTCTTTTGTATATCTTACACCTCTCAAAGCTTTTGAAAATAATGAAGAGTCTAAGAGAAATTTAATGGTGATGTGTGGAAGGGTAAGATTACAGTGTATCAGAAAGAATCACAAAATTTGATCTGGATTAAATCTGAAGGCAAACCTTTCTCTTATATGGAAATGCAGATTATACTCACGTATGTTAATGGTAATTAGTTCAAAAATGGAAAAAATGAATTTTAAGGAGGAATATGGCAAAACAAGAGGGGAAGTAAAAATATCCATGCTTGCCTCATCACAACTTGACTGTACATGATTATTTCTTGTGAGGGATTGTAAAAGACCTGCTCGATGCACTGGGGGGACAATGTGAATACCAGATTGACATATGCCATGCATTGCAAGGGGGAGGGGGGGGGGGGTGGAGGGCATCATGAGCACCTATGAAAAGGTGTGAAAAACAGAAAAAATAACTTTTTTGAGTTTCTCATTCATCAAAAAACTAAATTCATAGTATATGTTTCTTAGTTTCATAAATATAGATGTGCCAGATGATTCTTTCATGTCACATGCAGTGCATCCTCTCCATTTATTCTGTCTCATACATTACAATTGGATAACTATGTTTATGTAAGGTGTCCATCACCTTGAAATCAGTGCAGGACAAATAACAGTTAAAAAGAATGTGGGGGGGGGGGGGGGGAGGGGGGGGTGACACAGAGAGGGAGAGAGGGGGGAGGAGGGAGAGGGGAGGGGAGGAGAGGGGACGGGGTGGAGAGAGGATGGAGGGGAAGTAAGGGGTGAGTAGAGGAGAGAGGACAAGATGAGACAAGGCAAGGCGAGCTGAGGTGAGATGGGACAGGACAGGACGAGACGGGATGGGACCGGGGTGCAACGCAATATGATGCGACGAGACGGGATGCGATGGGACAGGACAGGACAGAACAGGATGGGACAAGTTGCGACACAAGGTGATGCAACGACGTGCCACGTAACTTCGCACGGTGGGGTGGGGCGGGGCTGGACACAGCAGGGTGGGGTGGAGCAGTCCCTCTTGCATAGAAATAACAATGCTGAAGAATTTTATGGAATGCCTAGCCTTCCTTTGTAGCATTAAGCCCACATTCATGACCACCCTGAATATTCATTTCTGAAATAGCTGCAAAACTCTTGTGTCAGTTGGTCCTCTACATGCCATCTTAGGAAATCTAACATCAGAGAAAATTTCTCTTTTTCTTCATGAAGTGCAAAATTTTGAGAACTTTATACATGTTACATTTTTCTGTTGTATTTTTAACTTTATTCATTAACCTTTCTGTGTGGAATTATGTAACTCAACAGTCCATTAGACCTGTAAGGGCAGAGGTCCCATTCCATACAATTTGTGCTTCCTGTGCTGGATGTCTGGACAGGCTGTATACCATTCCAAAGCTTATGCACCAGCCTGGAGTGTAAACAGCCATATTGCAAATGGCTGCTTGGGGTTTGAAACAACACTGCAAGGTCATATGAATAACAATGAGGTTTTTACTTGACAAACCAGTGTTCATAATTGTGTACAAAGTATGTTTCGAAAATATGTGCATTTAGTTGTATAATTCTTGTTTGTTGAATCATTAAAAGCCAACTAAGAGCATTAAAAAAATTTCATTACTTCAGAAAAAAATGAAGGCCTGAAAGGGTTAAGCTCTATCTCCCTGCCTGATCAACATGCCAAGTACACAGTAACCAGTGATTACACCGGCTAATTACAGCATTTCAAGCAGAATAATAATTTCGACAATAATCTAACATGAACATCTGTAAACAAACAAAAATACAATTACACCTCATCATACTTCAACAAACAGAATGCACAAAAGTTTGACAAATGATTCTCAGTTTTTCACTTGTGTTATGATGATACCAACATGTATTTTAACTGCCCATATAAAAACTTCCATCAAAATTAATTAATGTGAACGTTTAGGCAAATAAATCTCATCTGTAGCACAATTTGTTTCTGTCAGGGACTTTATTTTTCACAAAGCTCTTTGCCACTTCTAATTGAAATGGTGTCATGATCACTAGCATAAAATTGGAATTAGTTACATTTCATTCTCTTCCCAATGGGCTTCAAAAAATTATGGAAGAATCTTCTCAAAGAAGCCTTTGCTGCTGAACCCAAAGATGCACATTGATTGCATTGTTACCATGTACCGTACCATCATCAAGCCAGTATTCTTCTCTGACATTACGAAAATATCTTTATTATCCAACAGACCCACTCCTCATCTCTCTCTCTCTCTCTCTCTCTCTCTCTCTCTCTCTCTCTCTCTCTCTCTCTCTCACTCACTCTCGTTCTTCAAAAATTTTGGCCTCTGATATCTCTGCTGGTATTTTCCATTTTCCCAAGCAACCATTGCCATATCAGCTTGAAGTAAGATGGAGAGACCTCACAGAGAGATCCCATGTACTTGAATGCATCATGTGGAGCTTGATACTGATTTTTCCTGATGATATCTTTGTCACTGTCCAAAATGCAGAAGAAGTTTGGTCAATTTTGGTTGATGGACCTCTCAATCTTTTGGCCAAACTACTACTCATGAGAGTTACCAAACAGTGGCAAATTTAATATAAACAGGACTTCTTACTGTCAGTTGTCTATTCACCAGTTCTCTTTGTGAAGAAAACTTTCCGATCACCTTGCATCTTATGTTTTACATTGAAGAAATTCTTAAAATAAAAACTAAGCACAGTTACAAGTTTACTGCACGCATATATTATTTTCCAAAATTACACTGGAAATACTGGTATTCATTTTCTTATGTTCCTGCAAATCAAACTACATTTTTTTGTCTGCATATTCATTCCATGCTCCCTTTTCACTTGACCTCTTAGCTCTTTCCTGGTAAGACACATAAAAATACCATTTTCTATGTATGTAAGCTCAAAATAATGAAACAGATCATCTAACTAAATAGGGCCCCTGAAAGAGGAAACACAATTTCACACAACATAATAAAAAGAAAATTTATAAAATTTAAAAAAATACTTCTTACTAACTAACCTCACTGACCAACAATGCAGAGAAAAATACAGAACTTGAAACACGCAATTTATTAAGTGGGGAAAAAAGTACAGGAAATTTATCATTTATAGTACAAAATCCCCAGTGTTCTGCCACCCCTGTTTTTATACTCGCTCACTCACACCTCACACACACTCAAGGCCCCCTCCCCCCCCCCCCCCCTTCCATGCTCAGACAAGGATCACACCACACAGTGGGCGATGGATACCACGAGACTGATTTCCAATTTCAACCTAATTCCAACTGCAAGCAGTGGCACTTCCTCATTTTAATCATTCATTAAGTTTACTTAGATCAGATATCAGTTACAATTTTTTGATAACACTTCTTTCTAATTACATTTATCAGTATAATTGTAAATGACCTAGGTCATCCAAAAATTTATTCATTTTTCATACTACATTAATTTTTAGTTTCTATCCAAACTGGTGGTGAAGTATATACCATGTTATCAAGAAATGTAATGGGAATGTCTTCATTTGCCTCAGTTATTGGTGATGATTGTATAACATGTAAGGCTCTTACAAAGTGCATAGAGATTAATATGTGCTTCTAACTGAATGTTAATGTAGGTTTAACTTTCCTTTCCATTTTCATAAATGAATTGTTAGAAAGGTTTAACATTCTTGTTGACTTCTAAGTGTCATAAACAGCTATGTAACACTATTGAAAGGAGTCACCAATAGATGTACCATGTGAAGCAAACCAATAAGGTAAGGCCATGCTCTTATGGTACATTGCAAAATGTAGCCATTTTGGGTTTTGCCAGGACAGTAGCACCTAGTGTTTGTTTACAATTTTTGGTAGAGAGAGTAAATTTCTGGTACTGAAAACTTCAAAATGGGATACTTTGCTGCAGCAAATTGTAATAACAACTTGGCAAAAGGAATCAGGTTATCCATATTTCCAACAGAAAACAATCAGAGAATAATATGGTTACGAAGATGTAGTAGACACAAATGGAAATAAACTACACATCCAAGTTGTGTGAGGTAAAGTAATTAATCTCGTAAAATAATTACAGCTATGATAGTTATTTTCATGTTCCAAGAATCATTTGCATGATAAATCACAATGCTGTGAAATGAATCATTTTGTATACTCATTGCAAATTAATTTGTATATATAGCTTCATGCTGAACATCTGTATGCACTGTTTTGCTACTGTTATTATTACTACTACCAAATCTATTTATGTGAGTTAGTAATTTCTACCCAACACCTTTTACACATTACAATAACAGAAATTCTTCCATGGAATAAAAGGAACTGTCAAGGAGAAACTTTTTCAGTTTGTTTTCAGTGTTCAGTGTAGCCTGTCAGACTTTTTTATCACTGGTAAATTGCCAAAAATTTTGGTTGGTGCACTGCTCACCCCTTTAGTGCTACAAGCAACATTAATGTGGCATAATGATTGTTGTGTTTTCTTCTGCTCATGTAATAATTGTTCCTTTTGAACTGCAGTGGGTATTTTACATAAAACTTCAAGAGAGAATAAATATACTGTGCAGCAGGAACCAGAATGCCCAACTACTTAAACAGATGTCTACAACATGATCATGGGTGAGCATCACATATTGTGTTTACAGCACATTTTTGAGCAATGACTGCAAATCTGCACTGTAAATCTTGGGGAGAGCCAGGTCAGTAAGCTGACTACCGACTTTTCTCTCTCCAAGATTTGCTGTGGTTCTAACTGCAAATGTAGCTCAACTAAGTTGTTTTAGGCAATCCAAAATGTGCTTTTTCTTGTTTAAATTCTCATCAATATGGAACCTAAGAATTTTGAAGTTTCCAGACTATTTATTACTTTCTTAACACATTTCACACTTTTCATTTGTGTAGCACTTCAAGAAATGAATATGTGCTTTCTTAAAATTAGAGTAAGACCATTCACAGAACATCAGTAAATGATACTTTTCAGAACCTTTTTACCATTTCTTCTTCTGCTGTATATCAACTTGGGCTAATTACAACACTAGTGTCATCTGCAAAAAGAATAATTCTGCTTGTTGTATATTAGTTGGAAGATTTTTTACATACATTAGGAGCAATAGTGGACCTAATGTTAAGCCAATTTCTTCCAAGTCAAAATAATGTCCCCAGACAAAATTGATTGAATTGCCAAGTACAAATTCCTGCATTATTTTGGTTAGATATGACATCAATTTGTTGGATATACCATCAATCACATAAAACCAGTTATCTACAAGAATATTTCGATCCACAGAATCAAATGCCTTAATGTTCTCTGCTCTTACCTAGAGTACCCAATCACCCACAAATTCCCCTTGAGTATTATTCACCCAGTGCCATCACTAGTTAAACAGTACACAAGGTCCCCACCATACCAGGTCCCCTTGGTACGACAGAGACCTCACCAATCCTCACAAGACAAATTTTGCTTGGCTAAGGTGGCAGTCGATTAACTTTAAAAAGCCAGAATAGTCAGACCTTTGGACAGTTCATGGGCTTCACCTATTTAAATAGCAGCAAAGAAAGATAGTACTTTGCATTTATTTGGTGATTACAGAACGTTTAATGTACATACCATAATTGACAGTCACCTGATATGGACTACTGAGGACTTAACTCACTATCTTGCAGGTGCGACTGTCTTGTGCTGTACTGCAAACAAGTATATCATCAAATAACATTGAGTATATAGAATACGTGCAAAAGACAGAAATCATTACTACTTTCAGCCTATTCAAGTATCTTTTCATGGTATATGACATCAAAGTCACTGTGTTCTATTTAAGCTACCCTTCTGCTACACTCATCTTGATGATATCCTCATTTGTTCCGAGGACAATCATGCACATGCATCTCACCTCACACAATTTTTCAATGTACTTACTGAAAATGGCATCATAATAAACCCTTGGATGCATAATAGGGGTCTATTAGGGCCTGACAGTCTCTCATTTTCTCAATAAATTGTCTTAAAATTAGTTTATTTTAGTTGATGCCCACAATATCCAATGGAAATACAACTGACTTTCTTCTGAAAAGTTATTATTCATTCCCAGTCAAAGTAATTATTTTATTGTGTGAATTTTGTAATCCTATGCCTGTCCTGCATGACAGGGGGTGTTTAAATCTCTTACAAAAATCCATCTTTCCAATAGTTTTGTATCATTGATTCCAATGGAGCTTAAAGTAGCACGTTTCTGGTAAGAGTTATCAGTTCTGCACAGTTATCCTACATTCTTTTGAAGGTATGTGTATTTCTCAGCGAAAAAATACTTTAAAATTAGCACAACTTTAGTTTTATAAACAGAATTGTTACATAAATTACTTTTATTGATTACTTAGAATTGTCAGACACAAATAATATCACCGGAAGTCAGTACAAGTGATCTAAATATTTGATCTGCTATTATTGAATGGCTTGAAGATGAAAATTTCTTTTATCAGGAAGAGAACAGAGTCTCAGACATGATAGCTCACATCTTCTGGCGTCCCAACTGGAGTGAGCAGAGATGCTCTAGAGAATACAGACTACAAAATATGAGTACACAGTATCATAAAAATTGCCCCTAGCCTAGTAATAGTGTAACAAGGCAAACAGGAAATTTCACTATAAATGAAGACTTCCACATCCAGAGTAGTTGCACAATTTACATTTGAAAGACAAATCAAACAATGGAAAATCCAGGATAGAATGTAACAATTATGAGAAAGAAAGTTGCTACTCACCATATAGCAGATATGCTGAGTTGCAGATAGGCACAACAAAAAGACTCTCACAATGAAAGCTTTCAGCTAGCTTTGTCAGCACTAAACACACACACACACACACACACACACACACACACACACACATACTCAAACTCAACTCACACACACATTTACAGTCTCAGGCAACTGAAACTACACTGCGAGCAGCAGCACCAGTGCATGGGAGTAGTGGCTGGGAGGGGGTAAGGAGGAAGCTGGGGCAGGTATGGGGAGGGATAGAGTGGTGGGGGTAGCAGACAGCGAAGTGCTGCACGTCAGACGGTGGGCAGGGAAAAGGCTGTGAGGGGGGCAGGAAAGCACTGGAAAAGGAGAGAAATAAAATGACTGGATGTGGTGGAGGAATTATGGCTGTGTAGTGCTGGAATGGTAACAGGGAAGGGGCTGGATGGGTCAGGACAGTGACTAACGAAGGTTGAGGCCAGGAGGGGTATGGGAATGTAGGTTGTATTGCAGGGGAAGTTCCCACCTGAGCAATTCAGAAAAGCTGATGTTGCTGGGGAGGATCCGTATGGCACAGGCTGTGAAGCAGTCATTGAAATGAAAGATGTCATGTTGGGCAGCATGTTCAGCAACAGGGTGGTCCACTTGTTTCTCGGCCACAGTTTGTCAGTGGCCATTCATGCAGACAGACAGCGTGTTGGTTGTCATGCCTAAATAGAATGCAGAACATTGGTTGCAGCTTAGCTTGTAGACCACGTGACTGGTTCATAGGTAGCCCTTGCTTTGATGGGATAGCTGATGTTAGGGACCGGACTGGAGTAGGTGGTGGTTGGAGGATGTATAGGACAGGTCTCATATCTAGGTCTATTAAAGGGGTATGAGCCATGAGGTAAGGGATTGAGAGTGGGGTTGTGTAAGGATGGACGAGTATATTGGTATATTGAGTAGGTTTGGTGGACAGCAGAATACCACTGTGAGGGGTGGGAAGGATAGTGGGCAGGACATTTCTCATTTCAGAGCATCATGAGAGATAATCAAAACGTTGGTGGAGAATGCTCTACTGAGTTCATTATGAAAAAAGGCAACTGGCCATGGACTAAACTGCTATTCAACCAAACGTTTTAATCTGTTTATTAAAAGTCTAAAATATGTAGAAAGCGAGGGAAAAATAAATGATGATTTTAAAAATGCAGCTTGAAGCACAGTTTGATGATTTTATAGCATTTTAGATGATTTTATATTATAATTGACATATGATCACTTATGATAATATTAATACATCTATGATATTATAATGGTGATACTGGTGGTGCATGAAAATACTCAAGTTCGTTATAGAAGAGGGATGATGAGTATGGCTATGGGGTTTGTGGAACTGCAGGTAGCAACTAAAAGTCACTGAGGGGAAGTAACATGGAGGGAGAAAAGTGAAAGAATGGTGTGAGGTGCAGTGCTTTGACTAGGGCTCAAAAGAGAGGCATATCTGCGGGTGAGATTTTGTCGTTGAGTAGTGGAGGTTATTTGGTACTGGGAGTTTGTTGAAGTAATTGTTGGAGAGGATGGATAAAGCATGAAGGTGCACAGAAGGTGGGGTACAATCAAAGTGGTATGGCAAGGTACCTCTATTGGTGATTATTGATAGGATCTTTGGTGCTGGGACTGGGTTCTGCTGTTAATGTCTTTCATCCAAATAGGCTCCAAGAGGAGATGAAAGTTAGAGAAGTGAATTAACTGGTGTAGAATGCTACTTGGCAGATAGGTGAATGTTGTAGGTGAGAAAGAGCATAGGGCTTTCCAGAATTTCCAGGAATTTGTAAAATTTAGGGCACATGGAGATCCAAGCAATGTTGATCGATATTGGAATGGGTCAGGTGAGGGATTTATAGGTGAGGATATATGCAGTAGTTTACAGACCCCATGTGCAGCCTGTTGATAGTTTTAATAGTATTAGTTTTGGGATTCATGTTGGATGGTATGGAGGTGTGCTATCTGTGTTAGTTTGCTGACTTAGTCAGAGGGTTGGGTTCTTTGTAGATGAAGAAGTGCAAATCAGAATGACAGAAATTGTGAGTCAGTAAGTGGTGTTTTAATTAATTTTTTGGCTCATTTGGAACTGGATTGAGACCATACAATGTATTATAAAACTCTGTTGGAACAGGACTTAAAAGGCCCAATGGTACTGACTGGCTGCCATGTCATTCTAAGTCCACAGGTGTCATTGGATGCGGATATGGAGGGGCATGTGGTCAGCACATCGCTCTTCCGGGCATGTGTCAGTTTACGAGACCCAAGTCACTACTTTTCAATCAAGTAGCTCATCAGTTTGCCTCATGGGGGCTGGGTGCACCCCGCTGGCCAACAGAGCTCAAAAGACCAGATGGTCACCTATCCAAGTGCTAGCCCAGCCCGACAGTGCTTAACTTCGGTGATCTGACAGGAACCGTGTTACCACTGTAGCAAGGCCGTTGGCAATGTGCTATAGTAATGAATATTAAATAGAGATCAATTAAGTTTACAGATTTGTATAATATGTTTCAGAGAAACACTTGGCGATTGAGCATGGACTTTTCATTAAAGGTCCATGCCTGTATTTTTAACCGTGTTGCTTCTCTCTGTGTTTTCATTAAAATCAGACTTCATAATAAGACAGCACCCAAAGACAATGGTGGATCGAGCTGGATGACTTTTTGCTTAAAAGTCGGAACCTTTTGACATTTCAAGGCACCCAACAGACTTACAATAACCAAAGACACAAAACAAAACATACATAGGTTAGTAATAACAATATATTCAGAATTAAAAACACAATGAAAAGAACACTTGTTGTTGTTGTTGTGGTCTTCAGTCCTGAGACTGGTTTGATGCAGCTCTCTATGCTACTCTACGTTATGTAATTACGAGTGTCATTTGGTTGTAACTCATCAAATATTAATAAAATAATGTAGTATTAATGGTGGTGTGCCACATACATCTGATCTGGACAAGACCTAGAAAACAAAAGGTGACTCTTAGTCTAACAAATGACGATCAAAAATCTTCAAAAGTTTCCAGCAGCTGCATACAATATTTATACACCCATGGACTATATCTATAGCTCAAATTTCTTTTTCTGCTAAGAAAAGCTCAGCATGTAAATGTGCCTTTAAAGTGTGGCTAAAGATGTTGTCTTCGGTTTTCTGTGGATTTCCTTGAAGTTTCCAGTATGGAAAAGCAGTGGAAAACTGAAGGGTATAGTGGATAGCTAGGCAGATATGAGGTGGATGATTCAGAATGTCCAGCGGGAGGGGGGAAGGGTGAAGGGGGGCGGGCACAGAGCCTTCAGGCCCACTGACAGCAGGGTGAAAAAGGTGGCAGCAGTTATGTAGTGTGGTGATGGAGGAATGATACTGTAAGGTGCATGCAGATAGTTAGGAGGGCATTGGTTTGTAGCATGAAGAGCAGTCTAGATTGTCATGGCCACTCAAAAGGTTTTCGTATATCAAGGAACACAAGTAGTCACATTTATATTTATGGGAAATAATGTGGGTAAGGAAAACAAGTTAATTGTCAGTGGAATAATTGGGATGAAATCTAGACTGGGTGTTAACAATGGGTAGATGTTTTTCAAGGTGCTGATGAATTCAATTGGTAAAGATGGTTTCAAGGATTTTGCTTAAAACTGATGTGATATGGGTAGTTCAATAGAATGAGATCTGTGAGGGTAGTTTATCTCGTTTTAGAAAGAGTAGGACTTTTGATGTTTCCCAGTTTGACCTAGGACTTCTACTTTGGTGCACCTTAAATGGTTAGATGAAGCGATAATAGCATAGGAGGTCTGTCCCAGGTCAGATGTTGGTAGATGTAGCGATGCAAAGTGGATATGAATGTGCTTTATGTCGTTGCCAGATCTCTTTATGTAATCAAATACTTATCCCAACCCACCCTATCTTCCCATTGATCTTTCCCTCCCATTACCATCCCCTTCCCACACTTCTCTCCATCAATTGGGTGAGGTATAAATAATAGGAAATTGAGAGAAGTGTTGTTCTGTTGGTTAAGAGAGCTGGCACAGCCTGTATGGTTGCCAGATTTGCCATGTATATTTAGGACCTAATATATGACCCATATGTAAATGAACATATGTCTTGTGCTCTATCCAGTATTTATGACACACATCGTTATCAGGAGAAAGAAAACTGGCGTTCTACGGACCGGAGCGTGGAATGTCAGATCCCTTAATCGGGCAGGTAGATTAGAAAATTTAAAAAGGGAAATGGATAGGTTGAAGTTAGATATAGTGGGAATTAGTGAAGTTCGGTGGCGGGAGGAACAAGACTTTTCGTCAGGTGAATACAGGGTTATAAATACAAAATCAAATAGGGGTAATGCAGGAGAAGGTTTAATAATGAATAAAAAAATAGGAGTGCGGGTAAGCTACTACAAATAGCATAGTGAACGCATTATTGTGGCCAAGATAGACACGAAGCCCACACTTACTACAGTAGTATAAGTTTATATGCCAACTAGCTCTGCAGATGACGAAGAAATTGAAGAAATGTATGATGAAATAAAAGGAATTATTAGGATAGTGAAGGGAGACGAAAATTTAATAGTCATGGGTGATTGGAATTCAGTAGTAGGAAAAGGGAGAGAAGGAAATGTAGTAGGTGAATATGGATTGGGGCTAAGAAATGAAAGAGGAAGCTGGCTGGTAGAATTTTGCACAGAGCACAACTTAATCATAGCTAACACTTGGTTCAAAAATCATAAAAGAAGATTGTATACATGGAAGAAGCCTGGAGATACTGACAGGTTTCAAATAGATTATATAATGGTAAGACAGAGATTTAGGAACCAGGTTTTAAATTTTAAGACATTTCCAGGGGCAGATGTAGACTCTGATATTGGTTATGAACTGTAGATTAAAATTGAAGAAACTGCAAAAAGGTGGGAATTTAAAGAGATGGGACCTGGATAAACTGAAAGAACCAGAGGTTGTACAGAGTTTCAGGGAGAGCATGAGGGAACAATTGACAGGAATGGGGGAAAGAAATACAGTAGAAGAAGAATGGGTAGCTCTGAGGGATGAAGTAGTGAAGGCAGCAGAGGATCAAGTAGGTAAAAAGACGAGGGCTAGTAGAAATCCTTGGGAAACAGAAGAGATACTGAATTTAACTGATGAAAGGAGAAAATATAAAAACGCAGTAAATGAAGCAGGCAAAAAGGAATACAAACATCTCAAAAATGAGATCGACAGGAAGTGCAAAATGGCTAAGCAGGGATGGCTAGAGGACAAATGTAAGGAAGTAGAGGCTTATCTCACTAGGGGTAAGATAGATACTGCCTACAGGAAAATTAAAGAGACCTTTGGAGAAAAGAGAGCCACTTGCATGAGTATCAAGAGCTCAGATGGAAACCCAGTTCTAAGCAAAGAAGGGAAAGCAGAAAGGTGGAAGGAGAATATAGAGGGTTTGTACAAGGGCAATGTACTTGACGACAATATTACAGAAATGGAAGAGGATGTAGATGAAGATGAAATGGGAGATACGATACTGCATGAAGAGTTTGACAGAGCACTGAAAGACCTGAGTCAAAACAAGTCCCCGGGAGTAGACAACATTCCATTGGAACTACTGACGGCCTTGGGAGTGCCAGTCCTGACAGAACTCTACCATCTGGTGAGCAAGATGTATGAGACAGGCGAAATACCCTCAGACTTCAAGAAGAATATAATAATTCCAATCCCAAAGAAAGCAGGTGTTGACAGATGTGAAAATTACCGAACTATCAGTTTAATAAGTCACAGCTGCAAAATAATAATGCGAATTCTTTACAGACAAATGGAAAAACTGGTAGAAGCTGACCTTGGCGAAGATCAGTTTGGATTCCGCATAAATATGGGAACATGTCAGGCAGTACTGACCCTACGACTTATCTTAGAAAATAGATTAAGGGAAGGCAAACCTACATTTCTAGCATTTGTAAACTTTGAGAAAGCTTTTGACAATGTTGACTGGAATACTCTCTCTCAAATTCTAAAGGTGGCAGGGGTAAAATACAGGGAGCGAAAGGCTATTTACAATTTGTACAGAAACCAGATGGCAGTTATAAGAGTCGAGGGGCATGAAAGGGAAGCAGTGGTTGGGAAGGGAATGAGACAGGGTTGTAGCCTCTCCCTGATGTTATTCAATCTGTATATTGAGCAAGCAGTAAATGAAACAAAAGAAAAATTCGGAGTAGTTATTAAACTCCATGGAGAAGAAATAAAAACTTTGAGGTTCGCCGATGACATTGTAATTCTGTCAGAGACAGCAAAGGACTTGGAAGAGCAGTTGAACAGAATGGATAGTGTCTTGAAAGGAGGATATAAGATGAACATCAACGAAAGCAAAACTAGAATAATGGAATGTGGTCGAATTAAGTCGGGTGATGCTGAGGGAATTAGTTTAGGAAATGCGACACTTAAAGTAGTACAGGAGTTTTGCTATTCAGGGAGCATAATAACTGATGATGGTCAAAGTAGAGAGGATATAAAATGTAGACTGGCAATGGCAAGGAAAGCGTTTCTGAAGAAGAGAAATTTGTTAACATTGAGTATAGATTTAAGTGTCAGGAAGTCGTTTCTGAAAGTATTTGTATGGAGTGTAGCCATGTATGGAAGTGAAACATGGACAGTAAATAGTTTGGACAAGGTGAGAATAGAAGCTTTCGAAATGTGGTGCTACAGAAGGATGCTGAAGATTAGATGGGTGGTGTTGAATAGAATTGGGGAGAAGAGGAGTTTGTGGCACAACTTAACAAGAAGAAGGGACCGGTTGGTAGGACATGTTCTGAGGCATCAAGATATCACAAATTTAGCATTGGAGGGCAGTGTGGCAGGTAAAAATCGTAGAGGGAGACCAAGAGATGAATACATTAAGCCGATTCTGAAGGATGTAGGTTGCAGTAAGTACTGGGAGATGAAGAAGCTTGCACAGGATAGAGTAGCATGGAGAGCTGCATCAAACCAGTCTCAGGACTGAAGGCAACAACAACAACAACAACAACATAACATTCTACGTATTTAGCCCTATCTTAATTACTATAACTTATGACCTAAAATTTGACTGTCACACAGCATATATACATTATCTTTATCTTAATTATTGTAATATATGACCCAGAATACTTGCCATGTAAACAAAACATTCACAAGTGGTTAGACAAAGTAAAACAACATCAGAGGTAGTATCTGTGTCAAGTTGGGTGTGGGCAGAAGTAGTGGTGCAAAGTGAATATGAGCACACTCTGCATTGTTGTCACATGTCTTTATGTAAACAAACATCAGTCCCCATCCACCCTTCCTTCTCACTACCTTCTCCCACCCACTATCCTCCTCCTCATCCACTTTTCTAGACTAATTTGGTGAGGTATATATGGCAGGAAATTAAAAGGGGCATTGACCTGTTGTTCAGGAGAGCTGGCACAAACTGTATGGCTGCCAGATTTACCATGTATATTTAGGACCTAATTTATGACCTTTCTGTAAACAAACCAACCTCTTCTGCTTTTATCCAGTATTTATGATCCACTATCATAACATCCTGTGTACATAGCCTTATCTTCATTATAACAATTTACAATGCAGTGGCATCATGTCACCTTACTGGGAGGGCCTGTAGACCCACATGGTACCAATCTACTGGTTGACATTGGAGTGCAGATGGGCATGCTTGGGGGAAGGTTGAGATGCATAGAGGAAGAGATGTAGGGAGAGAGGGGGGGAGGGGGTGGATGAGGTTGGCAGGAAGAGGGGAGGGAAAAGAAGATGGATGGACAGTGAGATGAGGAGGTGATAGGCAGGAGGGGGAAGAGGAGATGAACCGTGAGACATGTGCATTATATGCGATATCCACGAACACAGGTGAAGCTGCAAGTAAGTTTGCGGAAGTATTCCCTCTACTTTTTAAGTTCGAATGGTTTCATTAAAATTAAGCAAGCAATATATGTTGGAAGCTAAATGCTCTGGGTGTTTGAAGTAAAGTATAATGTAGCCCCAACATTTCTCTAGACGAATGTGGTAAACTTTCTAAAAACACATGAAATTATATGGTAGAACCAACTTCTAGTAATTTACTACAGAACCACTGCAGTCCTTGTATCCTCAGCTGAGCAGCCCTGTTCCTGTGTTGCAGAACTTTACAATAGTATCTCTGTATGTTGAGTGGTTAAGATGATGTGAAATCTCCATGCTGTTTTGTTTTGTATTTCTAGGGTATGAAGTGCCTTGTTATAGTGCCAAACGATGCATTTGGACCCATACTTGAAGCACAGAAAAGCAATCCTACTGCATGAAATGTTCGCTTCTTACAACGACAACTACAATCGCTATGCCACGTGAAACTCAATGCAGCCTCAGCGGCTCAGCTCAGGTCTAGGCTGTTCTTAAGTTATACAAGTTGTGGGGGAGGTAGGGGACGGAAGGAGGTCTTCAGGCGAAATTTCTGTTGTGCTGGTGGGGGAGGATACAGATGTCCATGGCGCTGGCGACTGATACCTCACTCTGGGGTGAAGAACAGGTCTTTTTTCGTAGCTCCGTAAAGGAGTTAAAGAGAAAGAGACAGAGTAAAGTTTATGAACGCAAGTTTGGTATTATTCTGCTAACGTTCGCAACCGTTTTCATTGTAGGACAGTGAGGAAAAAAACATCTTTAAAAACAAATTAATTAATTCTGCGAATTTTTCCCAACGATAAGTTACTTGACAGTGACCTTGGCTGTAAAAGTCTGCACTTAGCTGTTCAGGAAACGTACGTTTCGCCTCGACAATAACTCATCGTCAGTTGGGAAATGCCTGTTCAAATGGTTCAAATGGCTCTGAACACTATGGGACTCAACTGCTGAGGTCATTAGTCCCCCAGAACTTAGAACTAGTTAAACTTAACTAACCTAAAGACATCACACACATCCATGCACGAGGCAGGATTCGAACTTGCGACCGTAGCGGTCTCGCGGTTCCAGACTGCAGCGCCAGAACCGCGCGGGCACTTCGGCCGGCGAAATGCCTGTCATGGAATGGTTTCTGCTCCTAAGGAAAGAGAAAGAGGTTGCTGGATGTCATGTCGGTAGAGTACTCGTCTGTTGATTTAGGCAAAAATTGGTAGCCTAAAGAAACAGTACGTGTGACTGACCTGTGCAGAATGAACTAGGGTGTCCTCATAACGCAAAAACACCCTTTTGACAACTTCCCGCAAAAGCCATCCACAAGCTCGTCAGGAGATTTCGGTAGTACGTTCCTGTGATGATTTGCCCCTTCCAAGCATTATCTGCGAACATCGCAACAAAATTCAATCAGTATGGCAGCGTCCCGTGATGACCGGGTCTTCCCCTTTTTCCACAGTGATGAATCCGCAAGTTTTCACTGCTTGCTTCGCTCATTTGTCTTGGGATCATAATGATAGACCCAATACCCATCAAAGATTGTTAGACAGCCAAAAAGTCATTTGGCTTGACCACATATAGCTGTCACAATTCCGGTGCTGACTCAGATCGATGAACTTTTTAAATGGATGTATGCAGTCGAGGAATCCACTGGCCGCCGGACTACATCGTGTTCAAATTGTCGTACAAGAGGCGTAAAAAGCTCTTTAATTGTGAGGCGGTACCTAACTGCTGGATCATGTAATCCTGCTTTGTTGCTGCACAATTTCACAAACTCAGGATGGATTTTTGCAGCATTGTTTCCCTTCAAATGGAGAAAACAAACTACCACGTGATATTCCACTTCATCAATGGGCTGCATCATTTCGTTAAGCAATCTCTAGAGTTGTGCTGCATTACCACAGTCTAACGGAGGCCAACGAGAAAGACACTGCAGCACGTACGCCACAGGACGTGACTGTAGGTCTTGAGAGTTCCAGCAATCAGGCGAAGAGCATGTAACTAATTCAGACGAGTTTAATAATTCTTAACTAAGCGTTTATATGCATGCAAGCTCTTGATAGCACACGATTCAGTTACCTTCTTACTGACATACTGATTTCCCGTGGACCCTGCACGGAACTGACTGTTCGCGAAGTATAGCGCACAAGGTGACTAATGTGACGTCAGAAGTTCTTTGCGAGGTCCGTGTTTCTCGTCTAATACATAATGACACTCCTGCTCATATGTTATACAGCACATGCGACAGCAGCGCGCCAAGTGGACAGTAAAGCTACATTGTTGGACACGATATCTGATGAATACGAATAGTACGGTTTATATCAATTTGTAAAATAGTTTTTACAAAACTGAGAGTATGTTGTGCAACAAAATGGGCAGTAACTAAAAATTAGGCCACATTTCTCTTTAATTAGTTTCCTAAGGACCCTGGGAGATACGAAACATTACATTACGGGACAGTTTATTTAGAATTCTCTTATAACATAGAGATATTTTGTGATGAATGTCGGTTTCCTTCACGAAAAAAGACGGCAAGTATACAGCAGAAGACCGTACCTTCTGCAAAAAGACTTCATATATCTAGCCAAAAACGTGAAGTTTTCTTCGTTACACTTCAAACGAAATCACTCCATGCGCAACGTAGGAAACTTGTATGGAACACAAAACCTACGTTATTTAAGGTACAAAATAAGCCACTACAACTGTAGTGATAACAAAACGTCGTTAAGCAATAAAATTATTTTCCAACACAAAAGAAACCAATTCTAAAAATTTTTCTACCTCTGGGCCATAACAGGGAAGAATCTTCAATATAATCGTCATTTTAAAGAAAAAATATTGTAATTCTATTTACAAAAATATTTGGATATTAGAGATTTGAGTGATGTGTTAGAAAATATGAATTATTACACTCTATGCAGAGTTGTTAGTGTCAAGATAACTGCCTAACATAATAAGAACAGACAGCAGCAGAAATATTTGCTTCTCTTGCATGAATAACTGTATTTATATTCTGTTGCTCTCAGCGTAGTAAATTGCAATTATACACATATTCGAAAACATTTGTTCATGAATATGTCGTAACTTGTGTCACTGAATCAGAGACGTATGGTTCTTTTTACACCCGGCCGCTGTGGCCCAGCGCGCCGGCACGGTAGCTCAGCGTGTTCGGTCAGAGGGTTAGTTGCCCTCTGTAATAAAAAAACTGAGTTAATCGATCGACAACGAACTTAAACGGATGTCTTACGACGTCCGCCCCGAGCAGATACAACGAACGAAAACAAACAAAATGAAAAAAAAAGCGGTTCTAGGCACTTCAGTGCGGAACCACGCGGCTGCTACGGTCTGAGGTTCGAATCCTGCCTCGGGTATGGATGTGTGTGATGTCTTTAGGTTAGTTAGCTTTAAGTAGTTCTAAGTCTAGGGCACTGACGACCTCAGATGTTAAGTCCCATAGTGCTTAGAGCCATTCTTTTTACATTTATTTCACGATCTTCATTTATATTGATAGTTTAGTGATTTTAGAACGCAAAAATGTGATAAATACTTCTTTAATTAAGTAGAAGTAATATAATGAAAAACGAACATTAATCTCTTGGCTAGCTTGCCACGGGTGCTAGTGTCTTTTCAACTGTCAGTCAATAACAACTTTTACAGAAGAATGCCATGACTCTACACTGAGGTGGATAACGATATGCATCTACACAGATGACGGTAGTATCGCGTACAAAAGATATAAAACGGCGGTGCTTTGGCGGAGCTGTCATTTATACTCAGGTGATTCATGCGAAAAGATTTGCAACATGATTATGGTCGCACGACGGAAGATAATACACTTTGAAAGCGGAATAGTAGTCGGAGCTAGACGAACGGTACACCCATTTCGGAAATCGCTAGGCAATTCAGTACTACTGGATCCACAGCGTCAAGAGTGGCTCGAAAATAATTCGTTCCAGGCATTACTTCTCATCATGGACAACGTAGTGGCCGAAGGTCTTCACTTAAGGCCCGACAACAGAGGTGTTTGCGTAGAGTTGTCAGTGTTAACAGACAAGCAACACTGCGTGAAAAAATGGCAGAAATTAATGTGGGACACACGACGAACGGATCCGTCAGGCAATGTGGCGAAATTTGGCGTTAATGGGCTGTGGCAGCAGACGACAGACGCGAAAGCCTTTGCAGACAGCACGACATCGTCTGCAACGCCTCTGCTGAGCTCGTGACAGTATCGGTTGGACCCTAGGCGACTGGAAAACCGTGGCCCTGTCAGATACTGTAAGTCCCGATGTCAGTTGGTAAAAGTTGATGGTAGAGTTTGAGTGTGGCGCAGACCCCACGAAGCCATGGACCCAGGTTGTCAACAAGGCATTGAGCTAGCGAGAAATCCCCAAACTATTTTGAACAAGTGACCCCTTTTCCAAAATGAACTGTTACCTCAGACCCCCATGGCCAAATCACCTACATTTAAGATCAACCCCCTTATGCAATAAATCCCAACTTCAAGTAGTCCAAACTGTATTGTCTGCATTTTTTTTCGTGTCCGCCATCATAAAACTCTCAGTAATCCCGCAAATAAAAACCTACCTAAATAAAAAACAATAATACACTGTTAAATTTGCACACTATTTTATTTTTATCACACCCAGGTAATGGATTTTTGTTAGATATTACTGACCTACTCATTGATAAATTTGGATACCTATATTAGGTAAGTAACTATAGTAGGTAATTAGGTATAGAAAATTCGTATTAGGTGAGTAGGTACCTACCAGCATAAGAACGAAAATCAAAGCAAACTAAACACTTCATAATTTAGGTACATACCTACTTAACAACTTAAGTGTAAGTAATTTTTACGAATACTTTTATAGCTACCTATTTAAAATATGTTGTATGCTGTGTTTACCACTTTTTCAGTCACTTTACTTCACTTAATTTAGATATGTCATAACTTTGCAATCTCTTGAAATAAATGAGTACTTATATGAGTTACTATCGTTCAAGCTCCAATGAATTTCAAAACGCAAATGAACTTTCAACCTAAGTGCAAGCTCGTTAAATAGTAAAATATCAGGAACTTGTTTGGACTTGATCATGAATTCGTTCGTGTTAAATCGCGTAAGCGTCAAATAGAGAGCAAGTCAAAACGCGCCTGAAAGACGTGCGCTCGAACTCATTATCTTGCACAAACTTGTCCACACAGACTTGCCGAGTTTTTCATCTTGTACGAACTTGAGACTTTACATTACTACAACAATGCTATTTCCTACAAAAATATTAATTATTCTTAGTACACGTAACACAACATAAACAATACAGTACCTACCCATCATGAAAGTTTTAAATAAGAACTTGTGTTAATTTAATAGGGGTCGATTTTTAGACCTCGTCGACACCCAAAATCAGTTTTCGTTTATGTCGACCCCTAGGAAACCGAAATCGACCCCGAGGGGTCGATATCGACCACTTTGGGAATCCCTGAGCTAGCCAATGCTGGCTCCATAAAGGGGCGGGCTCTGTTTACATAGAAAGGACTGGATCCCCTGGTCCAACTGAACCAATCGCTGACTAGAAATGCTTATCATCGGCTACGTGGAGACCGTTTGCAGCCAAACAACAATGGAATTTTTATGTATGACAATGCACCATGTCAGTGGGCCACAGTTGTTCCTGATTGGTTCGAAGAACATTCTGGATATTTCGAGCGAATGATTTGGCCATCCACCAAACATTTATGGGACATAATCGAGACGTCAGTTCGTGTATAGAATCCTACACTGGCAACAATTTCGCAATTATGGACGGTTACAGAGGCAGCATAACTCAGTAAGCCTTCAGGGGACTTCCAGCGACTTGTTGAGTCCACGGAACGTCGAATTTCATCACTATGCCGGGCAAAAGGAGGTCCGACACGATATTAGGAGGTATTTCATGACTTTTGTCACCTCATGGTATGTTAGAGAGCAGCATTACTGTGACGCTGGAATTTCTGCGTGCAGTAAGTCTCCAGACATGTACCTGGAAGCAAAAACAAAAACAATAATAATCTAACTTTATAATTTTGAGGTGATAATTACAACTTTATGACGATCCCTCGTATGTAGTGATTATGAAGACCACGAAATCTGTAACTGAATAGGTATATAGACAACCATTTATAGAAATCTATGAGAATTCTGCAGTGAATTAAAAGTTTTAGTGCCAGATGCCTCTTGTCCCATTCAGGACTCCTCCCTAAACCCCCTCCATTGCGGATGTCTATGATGTGCATACCCACAACTAAACCGTGTAGTCAGTTTGAAATCTCGAGGTTCATCTATTTCGAATCTATTGTGTAGTCGATGGAACAATGGAGTGTATGTGCCAATCTTTAAATGCAGCGATGAACTGGTACTGCATCAAGCAATGTTGGCTAGAGCCAGGAATCTGTACGTCCACTGTTGAAGGTTTTTCTTTTTTTTTTTCAAATAATGTCTTTCTTTCGGGATTAATTTTCACAGTTCCTGAAGATTGTCCCAGCAACGGCATTGAAACGATGGCGACTGTTTTAGTAAGTGTGAGATGACGTTAATTTTTTTATCGATGTTCACGATATACCACATAGACGAAACACAAGAACTGATGTAATCATGATACGAAAGCGTTTATTTGAGTTGCATTGTTACATCAGCCAAAACTAAACATTAATTTTAGAGGTCGATTCCTTATTACAGTCAGTTACTTTAACTTATACAGAGAGACTGAATAGAGCGAAGGAACAGTTATACCCGCAAATGTTTTTCGTGATCTGATACAAGCTGCGCGCCGTGAATACTGCAGCTAACTGACATTAACCAGATGCTAGCCATCTGTCTGCACGTAGGAAGGGACATTAGATTTGAAACTGCCGTTGACAACGAAAAGATTTGGGGTTGAGTAAGGATTCCGAATGCAAGATATCTATCATTTCTTTCTTAACTGAAACATCCTGGCACTTTCTTAAATCTATTAAACGAAACAATAAACATTTAAATATGGTTGGCAGGACGTATATTTTAACCACACTCCTTCAAAATACAAGACCAGTATCTGTCGAAGGAAGAATACTCAGAAGAGAAGCACAGCAGCAAGAAGCGATGTAAGCTCCCAAGGCAGTGACCCGTCTTCCGTAATGCATGGCCATACCGTTGCTACGAGTCAACGACCGTTGAAGTTCTGCAGCACTGCGTAGTAGGAGTACCCTGCGTTCAGCAGCTGCAACAGTATTGGCAGATTTGTCGTCACGTGCCACAGAAAAGTGTGTTTCATGTTAAGAAGTGAGCATGCAAGTGTTCTCAACCACATACCACATATTATAATATTTCACCTCTACAACGAGCTGTATAAAATCTTGTATCAGAAACTTTAGAGAATAGTTCTTGACATCAAAACAGAGCAAACAGTTCATATCACGAACATGGATCCGAAAAGTAAGGAATTAGGGTTTAACGTCCCATCGACTACGAGGTCATTAAAGATGGAGCACAGCTCGGATTGTTTCAATGATGGGGAATGAAACTCCGGTCGTGCCGTTTCAAAGGAACCATTGTAGTAACTGATATCACTTAGTTCCACTAAGATCGATGTAGAGGAATTATGGGCAAAATTTAAGAAGATTGTAAATCGAGGTCTGAAGAGTTTTGTGCCTAATAAATGGATAAAGAATGGAAAATATCCGCCATGGTTTAATAACGAAATTCGGAAGATGTTGCGGAAGCAGAGGCTGTTGCACACACTGTTCAAAAGAGAACGTACAAATGACGACAAGCGAAGGTTAGTACACACTCGTGCTTCTGTGAAAAGATCTATGCGCGAAGCACACAACAACTACCACCGTCACACCTTGGAAAAAAATTACCAGAGAACCCGAGAAAATTCTGGTACTATGTAAAATCGCTGATCGGGCCTAAGACTCCCATTCAGTCCTTTGTTGACCTGTTTGGTGTGGTGGTTGAAAATAGCAAAACGGAAGCCGAAGTTTTAAATTTGACGTTCACGAAATCGTTCACACAGGGGATTCGTTCAAACATACCACCATTTGACCATCGGACAGACTGCTCTGTGGAAGACATAGTAATAAGCATCCCTGGTGTAGAGAAATAACCGAAAGATTTGAAAGCAAATACATCACCAGGTCCGAATGTAATCTCAGTTCGGCTTTACAAAGAGTACTCAGTGGCTCATTACCTAGCCTGTAATTATCGTGAATCTCTTGCTCAGTACGAAGTCCCAAGGGACTTGAAAAAAGCATGGGTGACTCCAGTGTATAAGAAGGGTAAAAGAATGGACCCGCAAAATTCAGACCAATATGCCCAGCTTAGGTTTGCTAAAGAATCCTTGAACATATTCTCAGTTCGTATATATTAAGCTTTCTGCAGATTGAGGAGCTTATGTCATGAGTCATGCGAAACTCAGCTTGCCATTTTCTCGCATGATATACTGCGAACTATGGATGAAAGGCGACAGCAAGATTCCATATTTTCAAATTTTCGGAAAGCATTTGAGACGGTGCCCCGGTGCCCCATTGCAGGCTGCTGACGAAGTTACCAGCGTATGGAATAATTTCATAGATATGTGAGTGGCTCGACAGAAAAGGGTATCGTCAGGAGCGCCCCAGGGGAATTTGATAGGATCGCTGTTGTTCTCTGTATACGTAAATGATTTGGCGGACAGGGTGGGCAACAATCTGGGGTTGTTTGTTGAAGATTCCGTGGTGTTCGGTAAGGTGTCGAACTTGAATGTCGTGAAAAGGCACAAGACGACTTTCGTGGACAAAATATCTAGTTGATGTGATGAATGGCAGCTAGCTCTAGATGTGGAAAAATTTAAGGTAAAGCGGATAAGTAGGCAGAACAAACCTGTAACGTTCGGATACCGTATTACTAATGTCCTGTTTAACACAGTCAAGTCGTTCAAATATCTGGGCGTAAAAGAGATATGAAATGGAAAGAGCATGTGAAGATTGTGGTAGAGAAGGCGAGCAGTCGGCTTCGGTTTCGTGGGAGAATTTTAGTAAAGAGCGGTTGACCGGTAGAGCAGACCGCATATACGTATGACGCTGGTGCGGTCTATTCTTGAGTAATGTTCGATTGTTTGGGATCCGTACCACGTCGGGTTGAAAGAAGACATCGAAGCAATTCACAGGCTGGTTGCGATATTTGTTACCGGTAGGTTTGAATTGACAGGAATGGGGGAAAGAAGTACAGTAGAAGAAGAATGGGTAGCTCTGAGGGATGAAGTAGTGAAGGCAGCAGAGGATCAAGTAGGTAAAAAGACGAGGGCTCGTAGAACTCCTTGGGTAACAGAAGAAATATTGAACTTAATTGATGAAAGGAGAAAATATAAAAATGCAGTAAATGAAGCAGGCAAAAAGGAATACAGACGTCTCAAAAATGAGAATGACAGGAAGCGCAAAATGGCTGAGCAGGGATGGACAAATGTAAGGATGTAGAGGCTTATCTCACTAGGCGTAAGATAGATACTGCCTACAGGAAAATTAAAGAGACCTTTGGAGAAAAGAGAACCACTTGTATGAATATCAAGCGCTCAGATGGAAACCCAGTTCTAAACAAAGAAGGGAAAGCAGAAAGGTGGAAGTAGTATATAGAGGGTCTATACAAGTGCGATGTACTTGAGGATAATATTATGGAAATGGAAGAGGTTGTAGATGAAGACGAAATGGGAGATACGATACGGCGTGAAGAGTTTGACAGAGCACTGAAAGACCTGAGTCGAAACAAGGCCCCGGGAGTAGACAACATTTCATTAGAACTACTGACGGCCTTGGGAGAGCCAGTCCTGACAAAACTCTACCATCTGGTAAGCAAGATGTATGAGACAGGCGAAATACCCTCAGACTTCAAGAAGAATATAATAATTCCAATCCCAAAGAAAGCAGGTGTTGACAGATGTGAAAATTACCGAACTATCAGTTTAATAAGTCACAGCTGCAAAATAATAATGCGAATTCTTTACAGACAAATGGAAAAACTGGTAGAAGCTGACCTTGGCGAAGATCAGTTTGGATTCCGCATAAATATGGGAACATGTCAGGCAGTACTGACCCTACGACTTATCTTAGAAAATAGATTAAGGGAAGGCAAACCTACATTTCTAGCATTTGTAGGCTTAGAGAAACTTTTGACAATGTTGACTGGAATACTCTCTTTCAAATTCTAAAGGTGGCAGGGGTAAAATACAGGGAGCGAAAGGCTATTTACAATTTGTACAGAAACCAGATGGCAGTTATAAGAGTCGAGGGGCATGAAAGGGAAGCAGTGGTTGGGAAGGGAGTGAGACAGGATTGTAGCCTCTCCCTGATGTTATTCAATCTGTATATTGAGCAAGCAGTAAAGGACACAAAAGAAAAATTCGGAGTAGGTATTAAAATCCATGGAAAAGAAATAAAAACTTTGGGGTTCTCCGATGACAGTGTAATTCTATCAGAGACAGCAAAGGACTTGGAAGAGCAGTTGAACGGAATGGACAGTGTCTTGAAAGGAGGATGTAAGGTGAACATCAACAAAAGCAAAACGAGGATAATGGAATGTGGTCGAATTAAGTCGGGTGATGCTGAGGGAATTAGATTAGTAAACGAGACACTTAAAGCAGTAAAGGAAATTTGCTATTTGGGGAGCATAATAACTGATGATGGTCGAAGTAGAGAAGATATAAAATGTAGACTGGCAATGGCAAGGAAAGCGTTTATGAAGAAGAGAAATTTGTTAACATTTAGTATAGATTTAAGTGTCCGCCCCAGTAGCTGAGTGGTCATCGTGACGGATTGCCGTCCTCTGGGCCCGGGTTCGATTCCCGGCTGGGTCGGAGATTTTCTCCGCTCAGGGACTGGGTGTTGTGTTGTGTTCATCATCATTTCATCCCCATCCGGCGTGCAGGTCGCCCAATGTGGCGCCGAATGTAATAAGACCTGCGGTATGGCGGCCGGACCTGCCCCGCGAGGGGCCTCCCGGCCAATGACGCCAAACGCTCATCATCATCATAGATTTAAGTGTCAGGAAGTCGTTTCTGAAAGTATTTGTATGGAGTGTAGCCATGTATGGAACTGAAACATGGACGATAAATAGTTTGGACAAGGTGAGAATAGAAGCTTTCGAAATGTGGTGCTACAGAAGAATGCTGAAGATTAGATGGGTAGATCACATAACTAATGAGGAAGTATTGAATAGAATTGGGGAGAAGAGGAGTATGTGGTACAACTCGACAAAAAGGAGGGGCCGGTTAGTAGGGCATGTTCTGAGGCATCAAGGGATCACAAATTTAGCATTGAAGGGCAGCGTGGAGGCTAAAAATCGTAGAGGGAGACCAAGAGATGAATACACTAAGCAGATTCAGAAGGATGTGGGTTGCAGTAAGTACTATGAGATGAAGGAGCTTGCACAGGATAGGGTAGCATGGAGAGCTGCATCAAACCAATCTCAGGACTGAATACCACAACAACAACAGGTTTGAACGACGTGTAAGTATTTCGAAGATGCTTCAAGAACTCCAGTGGGTATCCCTAGAGGGAAGACGACGTTCTCTCCGAGAAACACTATTGAGTAAATTTTGAGAACCGGCGTCTGAAGCTGACTGCCGAACGATTCTACTGACGCCAACATACAGGACATTGCGCGTAAGGACCATGTAGATAAGTTACGAGAATTTAGGGCTCATACGGAGGAATATAGACAGCCGTTTTTCCGTCGTTCTATTTGCTAGTGGAATAGGAAAGGAAATGACCAGCAGTGGTACAGGGCACCCTCCGCACGCACCGTACGGTGGGTTGCGGAGTACGGAATACAGGTTGCGCTGCGATCGAGGGGTACGTGTGTGTGTGTGTGTGGACAGAGACGCCATATTGGCGTACGAGTATGGCGAGCTGGGAATCTGGGTCCCGATGGCTGAGATGGTTAACGCAACAGTTGTAGAGAAGCGGAGCATCCGTGTTCGACATCCGGTGCGGCACAACTTTTCATATCGCATCATTGATTCATTTCAATGCCATAATGCGGCTGCCCTTCGGAAATATTTCCCTGAATTGTAAGTCACGACGGTCGGACTCTTTGTCCAACAAGCTTTTCTTTACTGGTTCTTATTTTTCAAATGTTCTGTTTTATTTCTGCATTAATATTGCCAATGGCTACCGTTAAAATGATTTACTACTAAGTACGTAATATACAACATCGCATGTCACCATGATTGACGATTATGTAATTGATACGTAATCAGCGAGGTTTCAGAAAACATCGTTCTTGTGCAACGCAGCTGGCTCTTTATTCGCACGAAGTAATGGCCGCTATCGACAGGGGATCTCAAGTTGATTCCGTGTTTCTGGATTTCCGGAAGGCTTTTGACACCGTTCCTCACAAGCGACTTCTAATCAAGCTGCGGGCCTATGGGGTATCGTCTCAGTTGTGCGACTGGATTCGTGATTTCCTGTCAGGAAGGTCGCAGTTCGTAGTAATAGACGGCAAATCATCGAATAAAACTGAAGTGATATCAGGTGTTCCCCAGGGAAGCGTCCTGGGACCTCTCCTGTTCCTGATCTATTTAAATGGCCTGGGTGAGAATCTGAGCAGTCCTATTAGGTTGTTCGCAGATGGTGCTGTAATTTACTGTCTAGTAAGGTCATCCGAAGACCAGTATCAGTTGCAAAGCGATTTAGAAAAGATTGCTGTGGCAGTTGACGCTAAATAACGAAAAGTGTGAGGTGATCCACATGAGTTCCAAAAGAAATCCGTTGGAATTCGATTACTCGATAAATAGTACAGTTCTCAAGGCTGTCAATTCAACTAAGTACCTGGGTGTTAAAATTACGAACAACTTCAGTTGGAAAGACCACATAGATAATATTGTGGGGAAGGCGAGCCAAAGGTTGCGTTTCATTGGCAGGACACTTAGAAGATGCAACAAGTCCACTAAAGAGACAGCTTACACTACACTCGTTCGTCCTCTGTTAGAATATTGCTGCGCGGTGTGGGATCCTTACCAGGTGGGATTGACGGAGGACATCGAAAGGGTGCAAAAAAGGGCAGCTCGTTTTGTATTATCACGTAATAGGGGAGAGACTGTGGCAGATATGATACGCGAGTTGGGATGGAAGTCATTAAAGCAAAGACGTTTTTCGTCGCGGCGAGATCTATTTACGAAATTTCAGTCACCAACATTCTCTTCCGAATGCGAAAATATTTTGTTGAGCCCAACCTACATAGGTAGGAATAATCATCAAAATAAAATAAGAGAAATCAGAGCTCGAACAGAGAGGTTTAGGTGTTCGTTTTTCCCGCGCACTGTTCGGGAGTGGAATGGTAGAGAGAAAGTATGATTGTGGTTCGATGAACACTCTGCCAAGCAGTTAAATGTGAACTGCAGAGTAATCATGTAGATGTATGTACGACGTGTTTAGAGTTTCTAGGAGACAGGTTTTTAATTCGTAGCAATAAATTGAATTCATTTTAATTGTGCTACCCACTAGATCGCCTCGGATGGGTCCGAAAATCCTTCGTTGATTTCGTTACGTTGACGACTTTCTGTTTAAAAGCCCCGATGAGTTTTGCGGTGGACCACCTGAGTTCGCACCAGTCTGGTACTCAATTTACAATCGAACACAGTGTTAACGACACACCCTCTTACCTTGACCTTTTAATCGCATTAAGTGACAGCACTTTTGTTTTTGGTATTGACCGTAAACCGCAAACCACTGACGCGGTGCTCCATCGTTCTTCTAACCGTCCCATGATATCTAAAACGGCTGCCTTTCGTTCGCTGCTTTACCGCCTCCAGCAAGTCCCCCTAACCCCCCCAGGCTTTCGACCGGGAATACCAGGTCACACAAGGTACTGCTCTAGCTAAAGGTTACGATATAAATATTGTTCACGTTATTAATAAGGAAGTACTGAATACGACAAGTTCTGGCAATAACTGCTCCACGTTTTCTACCACTTTATCTCCTGTTAGGCAAGACAGCAAGAACCACCACCGCATTCCCTACTACGGACCCTTTTCAGAAAGAAAAGGTAAACATTTTTAAAAAAATAACATGAATCCAGCGTTTTTTATTCCTCAGAATATAGGTTCCAATTACAAACACAAGGGACAGTTGATCAGGAACCCAGATAAGAACACCGGGGTTTATTCAATTTCCTGTAATGACTGTTCTCAAAATTACTTTGGGCAGACAGGTAGGGATTTAGAAATTCGCTTTAAAGAACATATCAACTTGTGCAGTTCGAAATCGGCGTTAACATCTTACTTACGTAATAACGAACATTCTATTTCAGATCTCCACAATAACTTCTAGATACTACATAAAGAGAAAAACGGCGCTGTTTCTAACGTGCTTGAGGAAATATATCTAATAAAGTCCATAAGACAGTCCCCTGACAAAATTCTCAGTAACCAAACGGAGTTAAGGCACAGCGTTTCACTGACAATTATTGACTATTTAAATTTTTGAAGTTAGGCGTCTCAACATGCAATCAGTTGGTTAGCTTACTACATTCATGTTTATTCCCACTGCTGGCCCACTTGGAGGTCATCTTCTCCATTTAATGTCTACACTGTTTTAATGATTCAGAAATAAGTTTTAGTGATTAAGAAATAATTAGTTCATCTTAGCAACATTATTATATTTAGGATTACTCATGTTCAGTTTTATGTAATACAGAGAGGCGAGTCTAACAGTTTGTGTGGTGACCGTAAGTCCTCAGGAGAACACTAGCGTCTCGCTTTCTGTTTTCCGTGTTGCACACGTTAGTTCAATTTCCGTCGTTGTCTTAGTACCCGGATGACAGCCACAGCACACGCTTCGACAACACACTCGTAGCTTACGTTGTCAGCTACTATGTTGGAGGCAAATATACATGGGCGTGTCAGCTTTTGGTAAGTTTCACCGGCAGCATGCGCTTTTTGCTTTCGCTAATCGGTGCCCCCCCCCCCCCCCCTTTTAACGGTTACAACAATTTTCAATATATTTCAATGCATTAAATTTACTGGTTTTTATCACCAACTTTATTTTATTCTTCAGACACTACGGGGCCCAGTTCTTCCCTGATTAACATCTATGAAAGTAAACACTGACACCAGCGCTGCCGCAATACAAGTCGAACTAGCTAGGATAAAGTCACGTGTGTCGGCGGAGTTGCCGGCCGCTGTGGCCGAGCGGTTCTAGGCGCTTCAGCACTGAGCACTATGGGACTTAACATCCGAGGTCATCAGTCCCCTAGAACTTAGAACTACTTAAAGCTAACTAACCTAAGGACATCACACACATCCATGCCCGAGGCAGGATTAGAACCTGCGACAGTAGCGGTCACGAGGTTCCAGACTGAAGCGCCTAGAACCATTAGGCCACACCGACCGGCGTGGATCTGTTAATCGAGGACATGAAAAGTGAAAATAAGTGGAATCAGCAGAAAGCTGATTACAACTGCAGTAATAATAACTCAATACCAAACGGTTCTGGGAACAGACAAGAATACAGACAACCGAATCGTGGGCCAAACAATATAAGGGTTATACTAATCATAACAGAAAAACGCATCATGACGGGCGAATGAGTAATGGTTACAATGGTATCGGTAACCTGCAGTGGCGAAATAACCGGAACCAGTGGCGCGGATATAACGAACCACCAACACAGTGGCAACAAAATGCAGCGCCACAATGGAATTCAAATTCAGGTCCACAACAAAACATGGCTGGAGGCTATGGTTCAAATGGCTCTGAGCACTATGGGACTCAACTTCTGAGGTCATCAGTCCCCTAGAACTTAGAACTACTTAAACCTAACTAACCTAAGGACATCACACACATCCATGCCCGAGGCAGGATTCGAACCTGCGACTGTAGCGGTCTCGCGGTTCCATACTGAAGCGCCTAGCACCGCACACTGGAGGCTATAACAGCCAGCCACATAATGAGAACAATGCGACATATCAAACTCCACCATCGGGTAGGCAGGATAGCCAACCCAACCATAGTAGCAACAATCAAAATCATAGTGTGAGGATAGTGGAGGTGACAGATAACCGTCAACCCAATGTCTGTCACCCGCCAAACTATAGACAGCAGCAATCCACTCTCCGTTGTTGGCTGTGAGATGGTGTAGTGAGGACACGTTCTATAATGACAGTAACAATCTCTGTATGCTGAGGTATAATGACGGGATGAAAATAGAGGAGGAATTAGTAAATGTACCTCAAAAATGTAAACAAACAGATAAAAATGTTGTGCAAGCGGTATTACAAGACGAAATATACGGTGCACCGATTCATATAATAGTTGACACAGGTGCGTCAACTAACGACCTGAGTTTAGAACTTTAAAAGTAAATAAGCCGAAACAATAACATACCTGTATTGCCTGTAAAAAATTGTCAAGTGACAGGTGCAATTGATGCACAGTCCCAAACCATAAAGCACCAGGTGCAAGTTGAATTTGTTCTAGGAAATGAAGCAATAAGAAGCTCGTTCCTTGTTGTTAAAGGATTGATGGTCGCTTGCATTCTGGGAATAGAATTCTTACGCCGGAGGGACGCAAATATCGACCTCTTGTGCGATGAATTGAGCATTATGAACAAGAGTAGACATGTGACATTGCCAATGTTACGAACACGAGAAATGCACGGAAAATATTGCCGTAGCTTTCAGGTTAGATTTGAAGGCCTACAGGTTATGAACTTGTACTCAGACTTACGTGGAAGAAAAGAATATTATAATGAATCTATTACCGAAGACTGTGAAGAGAAAAGAAATCTGATAAACATGAAAGTCATGGAATCAGAATATTTGTCAGTGGCACAACAGAATGAATTAACTCAGCTGCTCGTAAGTTATGAGAATGTGTTCTCAGAGAAACCAGGTGCTATAAAAGGCTACACTTAATAACATTGAGGTAGTGCCTCATGATACATTTCGCCATGCCAATTACACCGTCCCATAGTCCAAAAATGAGGCGGTAACGAAAGAGATCCGAAGAATGATGCAATGAGGGATAATTGAACCATCCTTATCTCCATATAGCAGCCCGCTTGTTGCAGCAGCAAAGGCAGATGGTAGTATATATCTCGTGCTTGATGCACGAGACATCAATAAAATAATCGTACCTGTGAGAACACGGCCAGAGAACCTGGATGAACAAATTCAGAAATTTTTCGGGGTCAAATATTCGACCTCTGTTGATTTGCGATCGTCCTACTGGCAAATCCCACTTACTGAGTCGTCAAGAAAATATACTGCATTTGTATTTTCTGGGAGAATTTACCAGTTTAAAGTTTTGCCATTCAGGTTAAATGTCTGCGCAGGTGTTTTCATTACAGCGCTTGACACAATGTTGGGACCATATTTACTGGACCGTGCAACATTATATGTAGACGACCTGTTAATAGCTACTCTAGATCGGGAAAGCCACATTGATATGCTAACACGCGTACTCAAACGATTTTCCAAAGTAGACGTAACTGCAATCCTGGCGAAGGCCAAGTGTGACAGAGAGAGAATTAAATTTCTTGGACACATAATATCGTCCACAGGTATTGTACCTGATAAAAAGAAAATGAAAGCGATTGAGAACTTTCCTCATCCAAGAACTAAGACACAACTGAAGGCATTTTTAGGACTAGTGTCCTTTTTTCGACGGTTTATACCCGACCAGCTATTGAATAACAATGCACTTTTAAACTTTCTGAGGAAAAATGTACCATGGATCTGGAATGACCAGTGTCAGCGAGCGTTCAAGCAAAGGCGACAAGCACTTTTGAATGCTAACTTATTATCGCATCCTGATCTGTCGAAGGAATTTTGTCTTGCCACAGACTCTTCCGCTGTCGGAGTAGGAGCTTGTTTGTTCCAAATTGAGGAGAAGGAAGGAAGAAAGGAAATAAAAATAATTGGTTTCGCAAGTCGAGTGTTATCGAGTTGTGAACGTTCATACACTGTTACTGAACTCGAAGCACTGGCAGTTGTGTGGGTCAGAAAAAAGTTCCGATACTATGTGTATGGGAAGAATGTGAAAATCTTTTGCGATTTCTTGTTGACGTGTAAGCTGATACATGATATATTGACTAGGTGGGTACTTGCACTCCAGGAATACCAATTCCGAAGGTATTAAGGTTCAAATGACTCTGAGCACTATGGGACTTAACTTCTGAGGTCATCAGTCCCCTAGAACTTAGAACTACTTAAACCTAACTAACCTAAGGACATCACACACATCCATGCCCGAGGCAGGATTCGAACCTGCGACCATAGCGGTCGCGCGGTTCCAGACTGTAGCGCCTAGAACCGCTCGGCCACTTCAGCCGGCAGGTATTAAGGGTAGTGACAATGTAATCCCCGATGCTCTAGCACGTTTGCCGCAAGGTCTACCAGAATTGACAGCAATACTGGAACAGGCATCAGAGTATATAATCTTGATCATGAAAGATCATACTTATAGAAAAAAGTTCCTGCAGGTACGCAGGCAACTACCTTGGTTACAGGACGAAGATCCTGTGTTAGGAAGAATCAAGCAAGAACTCCAGACTTCTGAAGAAAATGAAGTAAGAAGCAATCATTCTATACAAAATGATATACGAGGGGCGTTCAGAAAGTAAGCTCCGATCGGTCGCGAAATGGAAACGACTACGAAAATCCGATAAAGCTTTGCACAGATGTGTTGGGTAGTGTCTCTAGTATAACCCCAGTTAGCATCACGTCGCTCTTCTCATTTCTGAGCTCGCAGTGAGTGCGTAAAGATGTCTAGAAAATAGTGTCTGCCGCCAAGTACGAGGGCCTGGTGAGAAATTTCGCCTGAAGCTATGCAGCTAACATTACATAACTGTCGTGCTGTTTCTTCTTCAAGACAATTCTCAGCCACATTCTGCAGGGGCAATGAAGATGCTCCTGCATCGTTTTCAAATGGAAATGTGAGATTACCCACAATACAGTCCGCAATTGTCTCCCCCTGAGTTTCATCTCTGGTCACATGAACCGCTGTCTTTGAAGACAACATTTTGACACAGACAACGAGGTGTAGGCCAGCGTGGAGAATTGGAGGAAAGCACTGGCGGCTGCCTTCTATGATGAGGCTATTGAAAAGTTGGTACAACGCTATGACAAAAGTCTAAGTCAGAACGGCGACTACGTAGAGAAGTAGCTGAAAGGTGTAGCTAATTGTTACAAGTAAAACATTTCTGATATTCACTGTGGTTTCAATTTGGCAATCAATCGGAGCTTACTTTCTGAACAGGCCTCGTATTATATTGCAGAAAGGATATTAACAAGGATATGTGGTGCATCTGTGTACCTAAAATATGGATTATTGATTTGATACGGCACGTGCACCTTTGGTGGGGACACGTAGGAATTGAGAAATGTAGAGCCCTTCTGGCAAGACACTGTCACTTCAGTAACATGAAAGGAGTAATTCAGAACCTAGTGAGGACATGCGTAGTTTGTCAGAAGGCGAAATATATCAATCTGCCCACTGTAAGCGAACTTCATCCTATTGTACCCAACAAACCGTTACGACTGGTTTCAATGGATATCCAAGGAACGCTACGCATTGGAGAGGAGGTGTAAAATATATCTTTGCAGTGTTTGATGCTTTTTCCAAATTCTTAAAGTTATACCCAGTGAAAACTTCAGCTGTTACACCCCTCATTCAAAAGTTACGAACCGACTACTTTATTAAAATTGGTAAACCACATATCATTGTATAAGATAATGCCACATACTTTAGCAGTATGAAATGGAAAACTTATCTGCAAGAACTGAGTGTTAAACATATTTTTGTATCTCGCTTTCATCCAGAAAGTAGTCTGGTTGAACGCACGTTTAAGGAACTGAACCGGTTCATGCGAACCTATATCCCTAATCGCCACACCAAGTGGGTAGAGTATGTTTCGGCTTTTGATGAGTTGCATAATAAGTTACCACTCTCCGCCACTGGGTACACTCCGCCTTGTGTCATGTCCGTTTCCTTTTAAAAACAGTATTCTGAGTAATTTTCAGCTCAATAGTTGCAGCCGCCGCTGCTGCAACAGACGCCATTATGTGGCAATTTTAATTCACCAATTTAACGGAAGCAAAGAGAACGCCAACTCAAAACATAACAAACATTTTTTCCACAGCCGCCTGACGCAGCGGAAGACAACATAGTCGTTAAGATTTTTATTTTCAGTTACTCGCTGAAATCCAGAGCCACGACTCGGACTTCAATTGTTTGTTAACGGCGGTTAGAACAATTCTCTCGCGTGTGTGGGCAGTTGCAAATTACAACAAAGAACTCATGCTTGTTAAAAATATTAGCCGAGGAAAATACAAAAATATTATTTCAGTTTTCGATTTAAATGCAATATGTTTCTATACAGGCTCATATTAAAGTAACTTTAACGTGAACAAAAAGTTTGCTCACCTTAATCTTTATTAACCAGCCAGTTATTAAAAGCATAAACTTAAAAGTATAAGTAAAATCTCAAAAATAATTTCAATTCAATTCAAAATCAAATCCAAATCGCAATCATTAAAAAGTCTCGCGCCCAAACATTTTATTTTACCGCGAAGCACTGCTACAGCAATATTTCTAGTAAGCAGTTAAGAGGGTAGCTTTGTAACGAAAATAAATCTTTTACTTATCTTGCAATTGGTGTCAGCGTCAAAAGTTCTTGTTTCGTGGATAGCCTTAATGAAAATGAATAATGATCCAGTGTTGTTTTTCCGATGAGACTGAAGTGTAACGCTTTAATTTTGACATATACACTTTCTATCCCCATACTTTCAGATCCACTAAACACGTCACTGAATTTTTTATATGAAATAAAGTCACATTTTTCTTTGTTATACCACTCCCAAATCAAAGAGCCTTGAGTGCACAGCACATGCGCGTGGTCGAAAGACTAGTAAGCAAATGGTGGTGCTTTGATGTCAATTTACACCATATATCAAACAGATAATGTTCTCGAAGCTTCCAGAACCTTTTGTCATTCAAAATAAAAGTCACGCACATTTTCGCTTTTCAGAGTAGGTATAAATCCATGTTAGTTAACGTATTTCACACATGAAATGAAATTATTTTAAATTTATTATGAAGATGAAACTGACAAGACAAATTAGCTGGTGTTCAAAAATACAGATGTTGACTTATGCCATACAACTAGTAAATTGGTAAATTAACCAAAAATTAAGTTACGTTTTTCTTAAATGGCAGTCTTTTAATTTTATAAAATAAAAGTGATAACAAAGTAGTAATTTTCGTAGCATAACCGGATGATGTATTTAATATCGGTTTTTTATGTTATTTATTCATCGTATGGCGACTCATGCAAATATTTAAAAATACATATAGTATACAATTATACATTTGAGTATATAGGTCCAAAGCTGATACGTTTAAATTCTGAAAATTAACAATTCATTAATACTTAAAGAAGAACATTTAAACTACAAATTTGGCACTGTTAATTAAAACAGATACATTTAATCAGAGTTCAACATCTAGTCAATGAAGCCAATTGATAGCAGAGGAAGGAGCATTACTAAAGTCACTGAAATGTCCTGGATAGGCTCTACTTACTGAGGGGACAATCTCCCACAATATGCTGATCGGTTTGTTCTTGGGCGCCACAATCGCAGGCTGGAGAGTTTCAGAATCCCCACGTGAGCATCACAGGAATGCACTTGGCGTGACTGGTTCTTATCCTGTTCATTCTTACCCACTCTCTTCTCTTCAGATCAAATCTTGGGTTGATTGGTAGATGGAACTTGAACACGTTGATGTTTTATTGTTGCAGCATTCCATCTCCTGCGGCGCCCTTCTTTAATGTCGAACTTCTTGCTGTTCCTTCCCTTATGTCACAGTGGAGCGCCTGATATCAAGCAGTGTGGAGGAGGGTCGTTCAAGACTGTATAATCTGAAAGGTCATATCAATATCTATGTCTGTACCAACATAAATACTCCACAAGCTGCAGTACGGTATGTGACGGAGGGAACCCTGTAACATTACTAGTCAACTCCTTTCCTGTTCCACGCGCAGATAGAGCGAGAGAAAAACGTCCGTCTGTATGCCTACGTATGAGACCAAATTTCTCATATCTTATATTCACGATCCTTACGCGAAGTATATGTTGGTGACAGTAGGATCGTTCAGCAGTCAGCTTCAAATGCCGGTTCTCTAAATTTTCTCAACAGTTTTCCAGGAAAAGAACGTCGCCTTCCCTTCAGGGATTCCTATTTGAGTTCTCGAAGCATCTTTGTAACACCTGCATGTTGTTCGAGCCCATCGGTAACAAATCTAGCAGCCCGCCTCTGAATTGCTTTGATGTCTCCCTTTAATCAGACTAGGCGCGGGAACAGGTTGCAACAGCGTCGTACATGCGGTCTCCTTTACGTAGGAAGAACACTTTCCTAAAACTCTTCGATCATTCGCCTTCCCAATAACAATCCTGATATGCTCGTTCCATTTCATGTCACTTTACAACGTTATGCCCAGATGTTTAAACAATGTGACTTGTGTCACGCAGCAAAGTACTAATTCTGTATTAGAACATTACAGGTTTGTTTTACCTACTCATCCTCATTAACTTAAATTTTTCTACATTCAGAGCCAGTTGCCATTGATCACATCAACTAGAAATTTCGTCTAAGTCATCTTGCATCCTCCTACAGCCACTCAGCTTCGACATTTGCCCATCCACTACAGCATCATCAGCAAACAGCTACATATTGTGTGCACCCTCATCCGCCAGATCATTTACATAAACAGAAAATAACAACCGTCCTATCGCACTTTTCTGGGGCAGCCCTGATAATATCCTTGTCTCTGATGAACTCTCACCGTCGAGGACTACATACTGGATTCTATTACTAAAGAAGTCCACCAGCCACTCGCATATCTGGGAACCTACTCTGTATGCTCGTATCTTCATTAACAGTCTGCAGTGGAGCACCGTCTCAAATGGTTTCTGGAAATCTAGGAATTTGGAATTCGCCTGTTGCCCTTCATCCATAGATCGTAGTATATCATGTGAGAAAAGGGCGAGCTGACTTTCAGGCAAGTGATGCTTTTTAAAACCGTCCTGATTTGTAAACAGAAGCTATTCCCTCACAAAGAAATTTATTATATTCCAACTGCGAATGCGTTCAAGTATTCTCAGCAAACCGATGTTAAGGATATTGGCCTGCAATTTTGCGGGTCCGTTCCTATACCCTTCTTACGTACAAGAGTCACCTGTGCTTTTTTACAATCGCTTGGGACTTCGCGCTGGGCGGCAGATTCTCGATAAACGCAACCTAAGTAAGGGGCCAATGCCGTAGGGTACTCTTTGTAAAACTGAATTGGGATTCCCTCCAAATAAATAAACTCAACAATTTTTATGTACAGAACAACTTCACCAAACTATAAAACATTGTATAAATGTCTAAGAACATGAATAAGATACTATATACCCGAAAATATTATGGTTGAAAATAAAAAGGTATCGTAAGCTTCTGCAACCTAAAAATGTTACATAACATCTTGGATTACTGAACCGTGCAGGAAAATCATTTGTTGATACTGCCTACAGACGTTGTAATGTGATTGTGAAGTGAAGTAGAAAATGAAGTCAAACATGGAAATAAAACGTTTTGGGATCCAGGTCCATGTAACACATTTTATTCCTCTATGTGTGAGGAATGTTTACTGAAAGCCTGGCGGTACCTTTCTTTTATGCCCAGTATACACCGCTTCACTGTAGAAACTTACGTCGGTGGCGGATGGACACATGCTACACCATCTACAGTGCTTCAGAGAGACCTGTGTATTGTTTTAAGGAGGTGACATGTATTTTTTCCTGTTTGCGTCAGTCGAAAGTGTACTGCAGGAAAAAAAAATGGCACACCTGGAAAGACTGACTTTGATCCAGTGACAGCATATGCCACCTGGGGGTTGAAAGATGTACTGATAATGCTTTCAGAGTCGTCCGCCAACACATAGCATAGTGCCATAGATACCAGAGCGCCGTCTGTGTCTACTCTCTAATAAGGAATGGTCACAGCCAGAAGGCCCACCGAGGTGCAAAGGTGTGAAGCAAGCAGGCAGTCGTGCTACGGAGGCACACTCAGGCTTCCAACAGGCCAACTGAGAGTGTTTGAAAGGGGTCATATGGTGACCTTCTGAGGGGCGGGATGGTACTTTCGGAGAGTTGCTACAAAAGTTGGACATGGTTCTTGAATCCATAAAAGCAGAGGCCCCCGTCAGGATCGCCGTACTATAAGGGCAGCAGTGGCAGACCGTAAAGCTACTCCGCGCATATAAGAGAACTTGTGAGCTCAAATGTGTCAACACAGACTGTAGCGAAACAGTTATTAGCAGTGGGACTATGGGACACACACCTCTAGCACGTTTTCCACTACCCCACAGCATCGACGTGAACGGCTCAGAGCATCACTTGGAAGATGAAATAATGTGCAGTGGTCTACAGCGATGAGAGCAGATTCTGCTGCACGCAAGTGATTGTCGTTTGCGCGTACGACGTAGACCTGGTGAGCACTGTCTCGTAGAGTGCATTCGTCCAAGACACAGTGGCCCACCCCAGGCCTTATGGTCTGGTGTGCGATAAACTACAACTCTCGTTCACCTTTGATGTTTCTGGAGGGGACGCTACAAATGCTCGGGCACGCGGAATGTTGTTAGACCCGTTCTTTTGCCGTTATTGCAACACGATGGTGATGTTATTACAGGATAATGCTCGCCCCCACGCTGCCCATGAAACTCAACATGCTCTGCAAGACGCAGCCAGCACGATCTCAGAACTTGTTTCCAAACGAGCACGTGTGAGCTATGAAGGGACGACAAGGGACTCATGCGCCTTGGCAACCAACAACTCTTACAGAACTACATGAACCGGTCGAACAGGCGTGGCATAACGTATCCCAGGACAGCATCCACCATCTGTACGATCGATTGGATGCCAGAGTCAGAAGAGTTTTGGAAATTTGTGGTAAGGTCCAAGGGACCAAACTAGTAAGGTCATTGGTCCCTAAGCTTACGCACTACTTAATCCAACTTAGACTAACTTACGCTAAGGACAACACAAACATACCCATGCCCGAGGGAGGACTCGAACCTCCGACGGGAGGAGCCAGCCAGACTCAGCACCTGCATTGCCGTCTGTGGAGACCATGCCTCGTACTAAGAGGGGTGTTTCGACATGAGTCGACAGCTGGTACCTCAGATCCGCTTGTGCTACTGATTCGTAAATGTAACAACTTCATGTACTTCGTAAGCACTGTTGCAATAATAAATCTTGAGTGAACTGGAAACCTCTAAAAAGGAGTACCAATTTTTTTTTCCGGCAATGTATTACGGTGTATGGAAAAGTGTAGTGTATGAAAAAGTCGGAAAGGGCAGATAGAATGGTGACGGTAGAGTGTGGTAATGTGCTGTAAAACTTACCGACAGGAAGGTGGCCCTCTGGATGGGGTAGACCCCACCAGCGGTGAGCGCCAACGGCCGCTGCGCGCGGTTGATGACCAGCTGCACTGCCCTCCCGAAGCGGGCGCCGGCGTCTGGCCACCCACAGTTGTACGCCGCTAGGGACACAGACTCTCCCTGAAACATTCAGGTAACCACCAGAAGCACCGTTAATGTGCCTATCTGTCTCCTGCACCATAAACGGGGAAAGGAACATAACATATGCACAAGTCTGCAAGATTGTGTGGCCCTTGTCATTGAAAATAGGATCTTGTAGGTTTGTTAGGCCACATCATGATCCTCTTCAGATTTCCTCTTTAGAAATCGACGTTCCGACCTCTCTCTGGGACCTTCAAATGAAGTAGTACTAATTATGATAATAAGAAGAACGAAGAACCGCCTTCTCACTCAGTAAAGTTTCTGGAGTTACTGAAAGCATAAGCACAATTCTTCGGAGGAATAGTGTGAAGACCATACTTTCATTCAGTGCAAAATAAAAGACTTTCGACGCAACACGGTCGCGCCAGTTCACCTCCACATTCCGGTAATCTGTGAAGTTGACGCTAGGCTGTGGCAAAGTGCATTCAGACGAAACAAGGAAAACAGTAAAAGAGAGTACATCGAAATAAATTCGCTAAATGCGAATAACTTGTTTTCCGCTGTGTTATGTGTATATGTACCACCTATTGGTGCAATACGACAATTTTTGGAAGAGCGGGACTGGAATGCGGGTTTCCCGCTTATCGTGAGCGGCCGCCCGAACCAATAAGCTACCGTTCACTCCTACTTGACAGACCTAAACTTCCACATACTTCCCCAAACGATAATCTCCTACATTCATCGCTAACACCGTAGGTCTCGATTCATCATAGTCTCATTCTCACCGGGCCTGGAAAACAGAGTGTAGCTGCGAGCATTTAGAGATGAAGGTAGGAGACTATGGTATAGAGACGTAGACATTATGACATGTGGAAGTTTGAGTGGGTCCGGGAACCGTCCACGTATAGCCTAGTAGTTTCCGGCACGGTAGCTCAGCGTGTGCGGTCAGAGGGTTAGCTGCCCTCTGTAAGAAAAAAACTGAGTTAATGAATCAACGATAAAACTTGAATAAGCGACATGGGACGTTCGCCTCGAACAAATACAACGAACATTAACGAACAAAATGAGATCAAGAACAAAAAAAAATAGTTAAGGCGACTGTTCGCGATAAGTAGAAAAGCCAGGTTCAAGTCCCGCTCCGGCAAAAATTTTCATATATCACCAATACGCAGGAAGTCTATACCTAACAAAGCAAAGCCAATTTGTACGCATTTATCGGATTTATTTCGAAGTAAGTTCGGATATCTGTGCATCGTCGTCAATTTCTGTTCATCCAGACATGCAAGCAGCAAAAGAAAGGTTCAAAGAGCACGAAGCTACATGTGTTTAAAACGACGTGTGAAATCTGCACTAGAGTAACGTCTGGAGAACAGCAGCCAGTGTATATTTCAACAACGTACGAACGCGAGCCTCAGAATGAAACATTTATAGACAAAAGTCTGAGACGCAGTTGATATCCCTAAGAACGAAAGTAATTTCAATAGAGATGATGGATATACTCGTAGTCTTCCATCTTCACGGCTACTCGCCATCAAACCACGATGCGCGACAAATGCAAAAGACTACAGAGAAGTAACGCTTACAGCTTGATAGTAATATTTTGGTAAACATTCCCTATCGCTTTCTCTGTGAGATATCGCTAGCTATCCAATGACGATGGCCCACCACTGGTAGCTGGAAAATTTTATCCAAGAAATCCAGTTCTTCGGCACAAGCGTGGAAAAAACTCCATTTTATAAGTGAAAGCGACAAGGGACTTCTAGGGCTCTGCCAGTTAACGTCTACCTTGTGGCATCCTTCCAACTCCACTGGTATACATATGTCATAATCAACCACATGTACTCTCACATATGAGTATTTCACACCACTGTAGGTCTGCCTCGTGCCTCTGTCCTTTTCCCCCCTCCTTTACATCATGTACACTGCAGACATTCCCTAAACCTCCCCCCCACCCAACTCCTGCAAAATGCTGACGAGACTGACTACCTAGCCACTAACCACACCCTCCAACTCGCCCATGACTTCCTCTAGTGCCACTTCAATCTCGTGGACAAGTAGTGTACTACGTGGAAACGCCATCATGTTTGTACCTACCACTCGGCGTTTCCGTCTTCCAGACCTCCACCTCTCCATTTACAACCAACCCATCCCTCTGACAAACGCACTGAAGTATTTGGGATTAACCTTCGACGGAAGAACAACTTTGAACACACGCCTCCTCACCATCCAACACAAAGTCATCAAGTAATCGAAACCAACTGCAAAATGATTTAGTCAAGATATCTGTATGGTGCGAAAAGTGGCAATTGTCTCTTAATAAGGAAAAGTGTGAGATCATCCACATGACTACATAAAAAAATCCGTTAAATTTCGGTTACACGATAAATCACAAAAATTTAAAAGTTGTCAGTTGACTACATACCTATTAATTACAATTACGAACAACTTAACTGGCGGCGATCACATAGATAATGTGTGAAAGGCAAACCGGAGACTACGTGTTATTGGCAGAACGCTTACAAGATGCCATCGGTCTACTAAAGAGACTGGCTACACTATATTTGTTCTTCCTCTGCTGGAGTACTGCTGTGTCGTATGGGATACTCGTCAGATAGGATTGATGGGGGACGTCGTACAAGTTCAAAGAATATCAGCTCTTTTTGTATTATCGCGAAATAGGGGCGCGAGTGCCAAGGATATGATGAGTGAGTTGGGACGGCAATCATTGAAACAAAGGCATTTTTTTGCTGCGGCGAGTTCTTTTCACGAAATTTCAATCACAAACTTTATCCTCTCAATGTGAAAATATTTCGCTACATAGGGAGAGAGGATCATCACAATAAAATAAGAGAAATCAGATCTCGTACGGGGTTATTTGAGTGTTCATGTTTCTCACTCGCTGTTCGAGACTGGTGCGGTAGAAAAATAGTGTGATAGTGGTTCAAACAATCCTGTAATGATGATGACGTTTGGTTTGTGGAGCGCTCAACTGCGCGGTCTTCAGCGCCCGTACAGAGTCCCAATTTTTAGACAGTCCAATTTATTTACACAGTCCAATCTAGCCACTGTCACGAATGATGATGATAATGATGATGATGACGAAATAATGAGTGCAACACAAACGCCCAGTCCCAAAGAACCCTGTGCCAGACACTTCAGTGTGAATTGCAGAGTGGTCATGTGCAGTCATACTCAAAAGTATCCGAACGACCTGAATTGCATTTCGCCGGATTCGCATGCAACCCACATAACGCAGTTGTCTAGCAAGTCCTCTAATCGCTCCTTGGTACAGTCGTTTGACTATTGAAAATGGTTCCAGCAAGTCACCACTAGAAAACACTACTCTGTATCGCAATAACTCAAGATGTAAAGTAATACGACGATACTACAAATATCAGGGAACACCTTATCACAGATAAGACTGTCCTTAAGGATTGTAAGCTCACATAAATACAATAAATGACATACCTGAAATGTTACCACTCTAATTATTACGTCAGATAGGTAATGCACGTAGTAAGTTCGTCGTATTCATGATTTCCTCTTCAAAGTAACGTACCGTACTTATTATTAAACACAAAATGACATTAAAAATTTAAGTTATTCACGAGCAGCTAGTTGAGAATATGTATGAACTTCATGACACGACGAACCGTCTCGTTCTGCATATGGATTCAAACCTAGGTCATGCAGACTAAGCAAAGATTTCGTGACTGACGGAAACTAACAGCCATTCCTGATTAGGCATACAGAGAGTGATATACCTCGATTTTAGTCAGTATCAATTAGCAAATACCAACTTTAAATTACATAACTCAGACATTTTTAACGGACGCGAATTCCTACCCAGCACCTATTGTCCCTGTTAACGAACTCAGAGAGATGTTAAATATTGTTTCTTAGCAAGTAACTTACTTGAAATGCTGTGAGGTAAACCTTTGTGTTGGACAGGGATTCGAACCCAGAACCTAATAAGATAGATATCGAAGCACAATCAACTGTGACATATCGCATTTTCTTGGCAGTAGCTAGATGTTTTAACTGAAATGACGAGAAGAAACATTAATTTTTTCCTTCCAAGGACTCCAACCCGGCACCTATCGCTGTTATATTCTAGAGAAAACGAGCGTTAAATATGGGTTTGTTGCACCAGCAGCGACATGTGAGCATGTTTGAACTAGAAATAATATGACGAAGAGTTCAGTGCTGACTGGGAATAGAGCTCCACACATATCGTTGTTGACTACACACAAAGAGACGCCAGCTACCAAATTTTTCTCCACCAGCAGCTCGGAATAACATCTTGAACTTACAGTGATCTCGCAAATAGTTCTGTGTTTCATTGGGAGTCAAAAACGTCAAATATCGTTAGTGTGGACAACGAATGAAAATACATTAAACATCGAAATTATTATCCACCAGCAGATAGGTGTTCTCATGGTAGATCTTGATAATACATAATGAAATCTTTAGTGCCGAGCCAGGATTCGAACCCATTCACGCGCAATATGTGGAGATGTTGAGGAATCTGCAGTTTTGAACAAACAACAAATTGTAGCCGAGCTGTATTGTCACGAAGGGAACAAATTCCGCGTTAAGGGCGGTCTGAGTTGCATTCCCAGTTCAGAACCAATTTTATCGACCTACAGAAGCTCAGATAAAAGATGGAATAAGTGTCATGTGATCCTACATAGCGTTTGTCTCGTTACTAGAAATAAATAACTAGTATAAGAAAGGTTACTGGTGATAGAGTTTCTATATGTCGCCACTCCAGACTTTATTGTGGCTCAACCTAACGTCTACTTGGGAGAGAAGGAATATCATTTTTAAGGTGAATTTCAGACCACAATGCTATTATATCTTCTTCACTTGGTGAAGCCAGAAGAGAATGGAATCTGTCTCTCCCTATCTAAAATCACTGATCCAAGTTGGAATCGAACCCAGAGCATAGACATATTAACCTATCAGCAGCCCAACAGACCACCAAATCGTCTCCTTACAGGCTCATTTTTCTATCATAACGCCGTTGTGCTACACTGGCTGAGAATTCTGATACACAGGCTGCCTGTATCAATTTGCAGCATGATCAGTAAATTCATTTACTTGGTTGACCGAATCACCATGAACTAGATGCCTCGGCTACCCAGTGCATACATTCAACTTTATTTTGTAATCACCGAAATAAAATCAGGTAACTGCCACCTACACAGAACTGCCAACAGTGTAGGATGCAGGAATCTAAATAGGAAGTGTTCCTTTCCACTTGAGCTACTGAGCGCTATCTGTTTGTTGAAAACGTCGTGCAGTGCAAAAGAAAAGGTGAAACTGTTTGTCTCTCATAAGTGTTGACGTGGCCATATGCCATATGCATTATCCCACAGCGCTGTGGAATGCAGAAGTTCTGGAGGAATTGTTCTTGACTTCTGGAGCTGTTATAGCTACGTGTCAGCTAGTAGCGTAATGCTACGTATCGCGCGCGGTAGATAAGATGTCTCGAATTCAAGTACATTCACTGCTATATTTTTTTAAAACGCAATTCTGCTGTCTGCTAAAGTTATCAAGCTAATGGAACTTGTAACATAATTCTCTCCACTTCTCAACCCAAAATAGTACATGTGGGAAAAGGGCTAACTTCTGCGACATTTTATTCTTTTCAGGTTTAATAGACAACCAGGCAGCAGACGCATCTCGAAACATTTGTATTATGTATGGGGAGAGCGCATCGTGCCAAAATACGTCGGAAAAGTATTTTCTACATTATCTGTCGTCTGGTAGTGGCATTTTATTCTTCTTCAAACCTTGTTTGACAGGTTTAACTCAGAACAAGTTTTCTACATGCATGTAATGAATAAACTGCATGTGCATTTTCAGACTGTTATAGATAACATCAGAGAATTCGTATATATCGTTGATTGTTAATTTCTCTCTCATGTTTACTATTGTTTTAACTACACTAAAGGAAACCTTAGGAAAATTGTGAGCTGTATTATAAGAAATGTAATAAAACTACCCACAATAACCTTACGACGAAAGTCTGTTTTTGTAAAACTGAGTATCTGTACACAAGCGTGCCTCTATCGACACGAATTAGTAAAATACTACTCACTTAGATTTTGATTGGGCCTGTGTTTAATTGGCATGCTGTGTCATACTCAAGAGGTATGCAAATGTGGCATTTCATAAATAAAGTTCTGTATTCCTAGAAACCCAAAGTTTGCTTGTCAGCAGCGGAAAGAGGCGTTACCTGTTGTGCAGCATTGTAAGTTTTTCACCATTGCACTATGAGCCGAAACTATTTCCTTGCAATTTCCTTATCGATGTTTGATCTGACTGTTTTTAGCTCTTTCACAGAAGGGAAAAAACACTACACTCAGTGAGACTGGAACTGCGAACCATAACAGACGCTTTTTTCACAGGTCAGGACGTTACCACAGAGCTGGCGGAGAAGTACGTGGCTTAGCTTCCTCTTAAGAGACCAATAGGGCCTAGAACTCGTAAACCGCTATTTGAAGGACGAGATTAGTTGCGATTTCCACGTGCAACGACTTTCGTGGGCTGAAAACCGTAGATTTACAATCTTTTGTTACACCTCAAGCGATAATATCTCAGATTATTCAATGGAAATGACAGGTAAAATCAAGTGAACTTTGAGGCTTAATTCCGTGCACACCAGGAAGTAACACGTCGCTCACAGAGTTGACAAACATACATTGCCTTGTTACCAAATCTCAGTTACAATCCCAGCAGGAAGAAGACGAACCGATGTGATCTTATAGCGGGCTGGAAAGTGACCATAGCTGGTGTCTCCAAGTCACAGTTGCTACGGCCTGGAATACGTAATGCGTCTGATTCGCATTTCTGTAACTAGGTTTAGAGACTGGAGCGTAGTTACTAATAATACTCAGAACTGACTGCAAACTAAGCATCATAAATCAGTAACTCTCATAGTTGTTTTTATATTTCTTTCGTAAGTGTACTCAAAACTAAGAAACTCATTCACAGACGTTTCCAGGCCTCGCCGATGGTCGACCACAACAAACTAATAAAAATAAAAAAGAATGTGTGTGTGTTGTGTGTGTGTGTGTGTGTGTGTGTGTGTGTGTGTGTGTGTGTGTGTGTGTGTCTGACAGAGAGAGACGGAGAGAGAGAGATAAAAATCAAAAAGAATGACGGAGAGAGAGAGTAAAAAAATGTAAAGAAGTTGAATCATGGTATGTAAAGAAATCTCGGAGTTCGTTAACAGGGACAATAGGTGCTGGGTAGGATTTCGCGTCCGTTAAAAATGTTTGCGCTATGTAATTTAAAGTTGGTATTTGCTAATTGATACTGACTAAAATCGAGGTATATCACTCTCTGTATGCCTAATCAGGAATGGCTGTTAGTTTCCGTCAGTCACGAAATCTTTGCTTAGTCTGAATGACCTGGGTTTGAATCCATATGCAGAACGAGACGGTTCGTCGTGTCATGAAGTTCATACATATTCTCAACTAGCTGCTCGTGAATAACTTAAATTTTTAATGTCATTTTGTGTTTAATAATAAGTACGGTACGTTACTTTGAAGAGGAAATCATGAATACGACGAACTTACTACGTGCATTACCTATCTGACGTAATAATTAGAGTGGTAACATTTCAGGTATGTCATTTATTGTATTTATGTGAGCTTACAATCCTTAAGGGCAGTCTTATCTGTGATAAGGTGTTCCCTGATATTTGTAGTATCGTCGTATTACTCTACATCTAGAGTTATTGCGATACAGAGCAGTGTTTTCTAGTGGTGACTTGTTGGAACCATTTTCAATAGTCAAACGACTGTACCAGAGAGCGATTAGAAGACCTGCTAGACAGCTGCGTTATGTGGGTTGCATGTGATTCCGGCGAAACGCAATTCAGGTCGTTCGGATACTTTTGAGCACGACTGTGCATGTAGAAATATTTCTAAAACTGCCCAAGTCGACTGTTGGTGATGTCTTTGTGAAGTGCAAAGGTGAAGGAAGAACCGCAGCTAAACCAAGATCAGGCACACCTCATGTACTGATGGAGAGGAACTGTCGAGCATTGCAAAGGATGGTTGTGAAAAGTCACATTAAATCAGCGGAAGGTACCACTTATGAACTCCGAAGTGTTACCAGCAGTCCAGCTAGTACAGTGACTGTGCGTAGGGACTTAAAACGAATGGGGTCCAGTGGTCGAGCGGCCCCTCATAAGGCACGCATTTCTGTAGTCAATGCTAAGAGACACTTCAGGTTGTTTAAAAAACGACGCCACGAACAATGGATGACTGGATATAAGCGATTTGGATTGATGGCAATCCAGTGGGAGGATTTGGGTGTGCTGAATGCCTGGAGAACGTTACCTGCCGTTATGTTACGCTAACTGAGACGTACAGAGGCGTTGTTGTTACGGTATGGTGAGCTCTGCTTCCAGACCCGCAACGTCGGCCAGATGAGGTCGCCCAGGACCCACAGGGACATGCCCTTGTTCCTTGTGGTTTTGGTCGACAATGTGGACAACTGGAAAATTTTTCAGTTTGAAAACATTACCGACTTCGACGTGGAAGTCGAGCCACTCCGCGCGAAAGGCAGGCGAGCCCAGTGCTTCAACTGCCAACGCATGGACCACGTGGCAAAGTTTTGCAGGACGCCTGTGCGTTGCTGCAAGTGTGCTGAGGAGCACCCGTCGCGGGACTGCCCGAAGAAGAAGGAAGACCGACCGATGTGCTGCATATGTAACGGGGACCATGTCGCCTGTTACCGGGGATGCGCCGCATTCGAGAGCGGGAAACGCGCCAGCCGCGTAAACCCGAGCCACAGCTTCGCGGACGTTGCCAAGGGTGAGCCGGCCGCCCCCTCCGAGAGGCCAGGGCCGCTCGCAGGGGAGGCAGCACCGGCACCGCAGCCGTCGCAGCTGCCTTCGCCGGCTGCACCGCCTGCAGTCGGGGAGATCTGCTTGCCGGCGTCCGCGGCTGTAGGGAGGGTTGCCGCCCGCGCAGGGTGTTCCCAGCACGCCGCTCCGCTGCGACTACGGAAAATGTCGCGAAGGAGTCAGACCGTCCCGAAACGGCGAAGGAAGACACCACCGAGCTGGCCGCGCTTCTGCGGTCGCTCAACCAACTGATGACGCAGCTATCGGTCCTCGTGGGAGCAGTGACGGCGGCCCTCCAGGCCACCGCCCGGAGAAGCCAGCCTTAAATGGATAACGACCATATTTATGGGTTAACCATTTGCACGTTCAACGCTCGGGGTCTCCACCCCCAGCAGGGCGAGTTTCGCCAATTCCTACGGGACGAGGCGGTCGACATCTGCCTTGTGCAGGAGACTTTCCTCAAACCCGGGGTCGACGTGCGAGCAGCAAATTTTTGCTGCTACCGAGATGACAGAGCCACCCACGGGGGCGGCACTGCCATCTACGTGAAGAAGTCACTGCGCCACCACCGAGTTCAACTGCCGGCGCTCAACGCGCTGGAAGCCACAGGAGTGGCCGTCAACACCACCGCTGGAAAGATTCTTTTCGTGTCGGTCTATCGGCAGCCTAGCAGACCGCTAGACGAAGCCGACTTCGACGTCCTGCTGTCGCTGGAGGGGCGAGCTTTCATTGCCGGGGATTTCAATGCGAAACACACCGAATGGAACTCGCGAACTGTCAGCCGCAGCGGGCGCCACCTCTCCCGCGTTGTTCACCGCAACGGCGCGATCGCCGTGGGCCGTTTGACCCGGCGATCTTCCCTGCACGGGGACAACAGGACGTCCTCGATACTGCTCTTCTGAAGGGAATCGGGCACTTCGCGACCGCCGAGACGCGCAACGTCCTCTCCTCCGACCACGTACCAGTCATTTTGGGCCTCGATGTGGCCGGAGCTTCTCTTCCAGGCAGCCGTCCGAGCTATCGCAGGCTCGACGCCGAGCGGTTTCAGACGAAAGCCCTCGAACTGCTCGAGGACGCGCCAAACCCCGCTGTGGTAGGGGCAGACGCCGCCCTAGCATTCTTCACCCGTACTCCGAACAACGGAGGAAGCCACGCCGAGACGTCGCCACGAGACTTCTCGCGACAGCTACCGCGCCCTATCCTGGACGCGATCACCGAGAAGAACCGACTGTTCCGTCAATGGCAGCTCACTCGCGAACCAGACACGAAGCGCCGATTAAACCGCATGAGACGGGAGATTAAGGCAGCAGTCGAGCAACACCAGAACCAGGAATGGGAAGACCTTGTGTCTACCCTCAATCCTGAGGATGGCAGTGCACGGAGGGTTGTAAAGTCCTTCCTACGCCGGCGACAGCGAATACCGCCTTTACAGGTCGGGAACGATTTCGCCAGCGACCCCGACGCGAAAGCCAGCGTCCTGGGTGACGCATTTGCAGCGAACTTCACACCGGTGACCGACGTCATCGACGACGACCACATACGGCGGGCCCACGAGCAACTACCAACCTTCCGCGCCGCAGGGGAGGAAGGCGACGTTATCGAACCGATAACGGAGGAGGAAGTTGCTGTGCAGCTTCGCTCGCTGAACCCCAAGAAGGCTGGAGGCAGCGATGGCGTCACAAACCTCCTGCTGAAGGACCTTCCGCCGAGCTTACACCGGCAACTTGCCGATGTTTTCAACGAGATTCTCCGATCATGTGTCTACCACTCTGCGTGGAAACACGCGGAGGTCGTGGCCATTCTGAAATTCGGCAAGGACCCACGCCAGGCATCGGGCTACCGACCCATCAGCCTGCTCCCGTCCCTCTCGAAAGTTTTCGAGAGGCTGTACGCGAGAAGACTGATGCGACACGTCACCCAGGAAGGCATCATCCCGGACGAGCAGTTCGGGTTCCGAGAAGAACATGCCACTTCCCACCAGCTCTTGCGGGTGGTAGAACCGGCGATGAGGGCACTGGAAACAAGGGAATTCCTTGGCGCAGTGTTCCTCGACGGCTCCCGAGCGTTTGACTCGGTGTGGCACGACGGTCTCGAGTTCAAAGTTTTGGAACAAGGGATACCGACGTCCCACATGACGCTGCTGCGGTCGTACCTGTCCGAACGAACCTTCCACGTGAGGGCTGACGACGGTACGTCCACAACCGTGCAGGGGTGCCGCAGGGGTCGGTTCCCGGCCCCTCGCTGTACTCCCTGTACACTGCCGACGCGCCGAAAGTGGCAGGAGTCGAACTGGCGCTGTACGCTGATGATACAGCCCTGTTCACTCGCAGCATGAACGCCCAAGTGCTGAGAAACCGCCTCCAACGCGGGTGCGACGCCTTGGGCTCATGGGCAACAAAGTGGCGGTTGAAATTCAACGCCACAAAGAGACAGGCAGTCGTCTTCACCCGAAGATTTCTGCCGCCAGGGCTTACGCCGGTCGAAATCCTGGGAGAACCTATCCCATGGGGTGGGACGGCGAAACACCTAGGGGTTACCCTAGACCGCAGGCTCACCTGGAAGCATCACATCCGTGATGTGAAAGGGAGAGCAATAGGACGCCTTCGCGCCCTGTATCCGCTGCTAAACCCGCAGTCGTCATTGCCACCGCAACACGGCATCACGCTTTACCTAACATTGGTTCGTCCATTGTTAGAGTATGCGGCCGTTGTCTGGGGGAAAGCCGCAGATGCTCACATTGTGACTCTGCAGCGGATACAGAACCGCGCCCTGAAGACTGCTATACATCTTCCGTGGCGCTTCTCGACGCGCCAACTCCACGAGGACACCGCGATCCTGCCTCTCCGAGACAGGTTTCGCGCCATCGCCAGGAAGTTCTACGAGAAGACGGGACGCTCCCGCAACCGGCTCATCCGTGGACTGGGCCAACAACCTCATCACAGGCAAACCACACGTTGGCCTGACCTGCTGAGGGATTAAGTTTTAGTAATCCCTCAACAGAGTGTGTCTTTCTCTTTTTCAGGTTACACCAGACAGGACCAATCATCAAGAGTGGTAACATATCTTTCTCTCTCTTACAGGAACCGCAGGAATGACAAATTTTTGCCTAAACTGCACCACCACGAGCCAAGGACAGGCTCGTCATTCCAGCGTCAGCGTCTCAGGAGCTCATTTCGTCAGCGCACCTGACAATGGCGACATGTCTGATCGCCGAAATATTGTGCCCATTGGAGAGTATGAACCGGCAGTACACCCGTGGACTGTTCGAGCAAGAAATACGCTGGGAGGAACTGAAGAATCACACTGGTTTTGTTGATTCCTGTCTCACGAGAGCATCGCTGCAGAGTTTTTCGAGAAAGAGGTTTTGTTCCTTGTAGACAAAAAATTATTCCCATTTTTTTTTAATTAAAGAGAGATTCAGTCGAAAATGTATACATTATTTTGAGACACTGTGTAGGTCAGTGACGTAAATTGTGATTTGCAACATTTGAAGTTACGTTCGATTTAATACTCTTTTATTAAAGAACATTTTATGTATTACAAATTGTCATTTGCGTTTTATTTCAGTATTGTGTCCGATTGTCGTATCTACATGACTAGTCTGCAATTCACACTGCTTGTCAGAGGGTTCATCGAACCATTTTCACACTGTTCCTCTTCCATTTCACTCTCGAACACCGCGCTGGAAAAACGAAGACTTAAATCTTTCTGTGTAGTTCAGATTTCTCTTATTTTATTACGATGATCATTTCTCCCTATGTAGATGGGCGTCAACAAAATATTTTCAATTTGGGGGGGGGGGGGGAGTTAAAGACCGAAATTTCTTTAGAAGATCTTGCTGCTGTTTTAATGATTATCACCCCAACTCGCTTATCATATCCGTGACACTGTCTTCTTCCATTTCGTGGTGGTGTAAAACAAGCTGCCCTACTATAAATTTTTTCAATGTCCTCCCTCAATCCTATCTCGTAAGGATCCAATACCATTGTCCATAATGCTGAACGTTATTACGAATTTGGCCAAGCATTATAGACTAAAATTGTTTGCTTAACATTTCCAACTTAATTCACTCAAACTTGATGATTATATACCTTCACTTTATAATGTGACACCCTACTCTAACACTACCTATTTTATAGCAATAACCGATACAATGTATACTGTCGATTTTTGTATAGGTGCACATTCTCGGCTGTTTCACTAAAAGAATTTCATATGATTTTGTATACAATGTATTATATTTCAGGCTAAAATGTATAAAAAGAAATTAATGTGTTACAATCGATATGTACTAACAGTTAAAATAACGCCTCTTTTAAAAACATTTGAAATTACGAAATTTCTGGCATACTTAAAAGTCCTATTATTAATAGAACAATCTGACGATAATTATTAAATTTATTTCTGGATTGGTTTATAAAATAATAATATATGTTGGTGATGATTCATTTTTGTCAAGAATGTTGGTAATCTCTTTTGTTTTGTAAACTCTTTGGAATAATGTGAGTACCGCAGAATGTGGGAGTAGTGGGCATGGCTCTGATGGAAGTAGACGTTTTTCTAAGTTTGTCAACATCAAATTAATTATTGGTTTTTTGAAAGTGGAAATTTTAAAAACGGTCTGATATTTAATAATGTGACAAAGAATAAAATTCAAGAAATATACAGGCAAATCTTCTTCAGTTATTTAGTCATCAGGAGCCCACAACGTTAAATCAAAATTTCAGCAGCAAGAATGTAACCCTAGACGCAAGACTTAGAGCCAACACCACGAAGAGAAAATGAAGATAAGTAAAAAGCTTTTCTTTTGTATATCTTACACCTCTAGACGCTTTTTAAAATACTTAAGAGACTAAGAGAAATTTAATGGTGATGTATGGGAGGGTAAGATTACAACATTGAATGACAAAGGTAATTCACCGAAACAGATAAACAGAATACTACCAAAGTGTGACAGCTCTTCGTCTGAATTTCGTGATAATCTGTTAATAGGTCAGTTGGTGCCGTTTGTGCGATCCTGTTATATGCTACTTTCACTAATTTTAAGTTCATCCACAGTGTGTTTTTCTACCAAATGTGATAACTTTCAGCAGAATTTTCATGGATGCTTTAATGTTAAATACACCAAAATACAACAGTTGCTCATTGTGTCCCAGTGAGTATGAAAGTGTTAGATTTCCAGCATCCACCGCTAAACACAACGTGGATCTGGTTTTCTCAGCCATTGTGTCGTGACATTTTGTTGTTTGGCATTGTACTACGGAGCGTGTCGCGAAATTTTGTTCTATCTAGAGATCTAAATTTCATAAGTGTGCATTAGAGCGCGTTTCAATTTTTAATGCGATCTGTAATAATTTATAATCAATTCCTAGACAGTCTGTACACACCAAGCGGCAATTTATGGAGTAAAAGATTATTTACATTTACTTTTAAGGGCTTCTCCGCTGTTCAGCATTTGGCGTGTATTCCCATTCGCCAGTTTTCACATTCGTGGTAGCCTTCCTCTTTCTTCCTCATCTTTCCAATAATTCCCACTCTTCATGTTACTCTCGACTTCCCGGGGGCGAGCATTCCAGAATTGCTTTTGGCCATCTCCCTTGCTTCATTCTCCGTATATGGCCATACAATTGTAACTCTGCTCTCAGTTCTTTGGACGACTGGTTGTTCCATATCCATTATCCCCTTAATTTCCTCATCTCATCTCCTCTCCGTTCGGGACATCCTGGTTGCTCCACTTATTCCATAAATTTCTACGGCCTGTAGTCTACTTCTCTGCCTCTCACCCATGGTCCCTCTTCCTTCACCATATGTTAGTGCATTTTCCACTGCTGTTTAAGAAATCTTCTTAATTTCTTTGATGGAATTGGCCGAGAGGAGGAATGAGAACTCCTTCCGGCATGATACTATCTACTAATTGTTATTTGCCAATGATCAAGTATCTGATAGCACAAAGTGGAGAGAATGTCAAGTTGATGATAAAGAAGTTAATGGAAGCATTTGAACGAGGCGCGTTCAGAATAAATATGAGCATAACAGAATATCTAGGAGTGGGAAGAGATGGAAGAGGTACAGTACTGCTGCAAGGAACTCTTACAGCTGTAAGGCTTCTGTTCCATTATCCAGCAGGATCCAGCAGGCAAGAGCAGCACGTAAGATGCTAAGTGGTGTTCTGTGGAGCAGGGCAATATCAAAAGAAATAAAAGATAAGGCCCTCCGTTGCTTGTGAGGCTGCTGTTATATAATAATCTGATCCACTGGTACGAAGAGTGGAATGCTGTAACACCTTTGCTTTACGTAATAGCCATGTTTACTGTTCAGCAGTGGCGATTGCGCGATAACGAGAGCGGTGACGTAGTCAGTGTAATCATCTAGAGATACCAGAGTAGTTTTTCACGCTCAAAATCGCGTCTCGTCGCCGTGCGATAATTTTCGCAGGTGGCATGGTAAAAACCGGAATATCGACAACATGGTGCTTTTAGGAGCATGTGCGACTCTGACGCAAGGAAAGCAATAAATGAAAATAAGACTAGGTAAAATGTAAGACATTTAAAGGGATAAAAAAGTGTCCTACCTGCTCCCGAACGCTGTGTGCGCCCAGGCAGTACAGTAGGAGCTGCATAGCGACTGTAGGACCGGAAACCAGACACTTTACCAACGCACCACTTTCTGAACTCTGTGAACATAAGCACAAACCCAACACTCACTAACGGACAGGTCATCAATGCATCGTTTTATAGGGAAAATTAGATGAGAAGAGTTGATACACGAATAGCGCTGTACGTGTAGTACAATTAAAACAGAAATTTTGACTGCGAGTAATGTATTTACTTGCTTCTCGAAAGAGTATTTACATGAGCAACGAGGGCTACAGGAGACTTAAGAGAATGCAAGACACGTTTAAAGTTGTACACTAGTGTTTTGGAAGTGCAAGACAGAGTGAACTCTGTAAAATATCAGTACATTTTACGAAATATAAAATCTTCTTTTAGCTCACTTTGTTCTTCAAAACTCCCGCTTCTCAACGTTTCAGTTCTGCAACTGAAATTTTCTAAGGAAATACCCTTCTAGAGTGACAGACCGTTGTCTGTGAATAGCTGCTTGGAGCATTTTACGTAATACGAGTATATTGCTATTGTTTTGTTGAGCAGTAGGCACTCGTTTGTTACCCGGTAAAGCTTAGCTGTACTGAGTATGTCAGGCTGCTTCAGGAGTTACTGACGGCCCAATGCTAAAGGGAGTGTACTGTTTATAATACTGCAATGGGGTAAACACAACAGTTTTGCTTACTGTGCAGCAGTACAAGTTTCACGAAAGCTGTTCAATCATTCACGTCGTATGGAACACACGTGAGCCTTACTACCTTATTCGGGAGGACGACGGTTCAATCCCGCGTGCGACCATCCTGATTTAGGTTTTCCGTCATTTCCCTAAATCCCTCAAGGCAAAGTCCGGGATGGTTCCTTTGAAAGGGCACGGCCGGCTTCCTTCCCCGTCCTTTCCTAATCCGATGAGACCGATGACCTCGCTGTCTGGTCTCCTCCCCCAAAACAACCCAACCAACCCAACCCCAACCTTACTGTCTTGTATAACGAAACGGTTTACCGGCTATTAACAAAATTTATTTTCATAAAGCGTGTTTCTAAACTACCCTTACATACTCCTATGAATTTAGAAAAGGAACACTTGTCTGGAGACGAACCATTTCCGTGCTGTAGGAGCGAATGTGAAACTGTGTGTTCCTTTGTTTCATGCCTCGTGGATGAAGGAGCGATAGTGACTTACTGCGTTCTGGTAACTACTATTTATTGTAAACTAGCGCGGTAATATTGCCCGGAGCAAAAGTACCGACGAATGGTAGAATATTCTTAACGCACTCTGGTATCTAATTTCTTCTGATGGTTAGAATCTCACACTGCTTCTCAAATGTTAGCTTTGAGAACTGCTAATGCATTAATAAATCGCTTACAAATGTAATAATTACTAGTGAAAGGCATATTCTGCGAGCGCCTCTCTGGCAGCAGTCAATCCCCAACACCCCACCCCCCGCTACCGTATTAGAAAAAAAATATTTTGTAATATATACGTGGTGTCGGTTCTTCCGGACATGTCTGAAAGAACAGACACCACATATATATAATTAAGGCGAGGATGGCCAATGATCTCTTCAGTGAAGATGCTCCCCAGTCTCGAACTCTTACGGAATCTGCAAAATAGTTGGAACAGTGAGGATAATGGGTAAGGGGAAATACATTAGCAGTGTGTAATTAAGTTGAAAATTGAGTCTGACCGGGGTCGTGCTAACCCATGCAGTTGCGATGCCCTGGGTGTCTGGATGGCTCGGTGGCCAGAACCTGTGCTTAGTAAGCAGGAGACCTGTATTCTAGCCCCGGTACCGCACAAATTTTCAACTTTCCCCATTGATTTAAATCAGTGCCTGCTAGTAGCCAATGCCTGGAATTCCTCTGCATCTTAAAATAAAATTATGATCTTTAGAAATCGAATTCCCATTCTGCCTCGCCACATGGACCTGTTAATTTGTAATATGGCCGTCATTTGGCGTGAAATCTCAGTCAGAACTATTTCCCGTTTCCAGGTACTCTACTTGCAATTGAAAATGCGACGTAACTCTGCATTTCTAATAGTGTTGTACCTTCAGTTATCGATGTTTTTTCTCCTCTCACCAGGAAATAATGAACTCTCCAAAAAGTTGAATATAACAAATATTCACATGCGCCAGAACGTTACCTGCTTGAGACCAAAATGATATGCGCATATCTCAAACATTTTCCTCTCGGTTAAGTAGATTTTAGGTAGTAGATACCAATCATAAAGTTAATACGTTTGGTGATTAATAAACACAGTCTTTCGACAGTTTATAATTTGATGTGGTACCAAATTGTGCTTGGTTTTCTCCATCCTTATCCCTTACATGAAACTAATATGAGCCTCCAGCTCCTTCAGCCGCTCCCTGTAACTCTGCTCAGATCCTCTGTACGAACTTGGTCAGGGTCACAGAAAATACACTTGTTGGTATTACGAGTTAAATTACTAGAAAGAGTTGAGGAAGTGAACTGAAACTTTATGCGACAAAATTTTATGTGGTTGCAATTCAGTGATCACAAAATCACCTTAAATGAGGAACAAAACTGAGAGTACGATTACACTACTTGTGCCAGACACAACTTGATTTTTCCAACGCATTGGGCCTTGACGCACGCTTTGATTCGGTTTTAGAAGTGACATGTAAACCTCTTGGCCTTCTCTGAAATATGGACACTCACAAATGTTGTGTTAAGGAGCTGTATAAATTCGTAGCGTTTCTGTTTTGGAAGTTCGTATTCCGATTGCTATGGTTTTATTTATCGATTGTTATTGCATCATTACATGCGTGAATCCAAAGGCAACTCGCTTAAGAGCACAGCCAAAGATACACAAACAAGGTAATCCGATACGTCCTGTGGTGAACTCTATAAATAGCGCAACATACAAATGTCACAGAAACTGAATAACATACTTACGAAAAATTGTACATGTGAAACAACATATTCTCTTTCCCAAGATACTCGGTTATTATCACTTGACATTACCGACCTTTACTGAAACATATCCATACAAGAAGCTGTAACAGTAATACAAAAGAACCTTACGGTGCATAAGAAACTTGCATACATAGATATTACTGAATTTATGGCACTACTCCAGATAACTCTAAGTTACAACTACTTTACCTTAGGCAACATTTATAAGCAACCAGATGCCTTAGCAAAGGCGTCATATATGTCAGATACCATAGCTGACATACATATAAATCACTTGGAACAAAAGTTATTTAGCAACCAAGAACCCTGCATGGAGGAAATTGAATTTTATAGGGAATGTGTAGATGACACACGACTCTTAGTGAGAGGGGATGCCAAAGACATAACAGACATTCTACATTGCTTCAGTAATCTATACGAGAAAATTACGTTTACAGTGGAGCATAAACAAGACAAAAGCACCAGTTACCTGGACTTTAATATTACAAGAAACAACAGCACTTGCGCATTCAAATTTTTTAGGAAAAATTCAGTGACCGACACCAAAATCCCAGCAACCTCTTGTCACCCGGGCATCCATAAGCAGTCAGCATACACGTCATTGATACGTAGGGCAACTAAAATACCTTCCAACCATGAAAACAAGCAACAAGAAATTAATATAGTGAAACAGATTACAGTTGCCAATGATCGTACTGCTTCCATGGTAGTCACAGTCCTAGATAAAATGAAGAAAGTCCCAAACACAAAGTGCACCACAGAAGAAAGAAGACAAAAATAAATGTTTATCTAGCATCTCATACGTTGGCAATAAATGACAGAAGATTGCAAATATTTTCAAAAATCTCAAAGAAAAATTGGTCTTTCTACGTCAAATAAACCACAACAAAAACTAATACATAATATGAAGTGTAATTATGACGCAGACTCAGACTCTAGAATCACAAAGTGACTTATCAGGAATGCTCCGTGTTCTGCCTAGGAGAACCAGATTGAAATTTCAACACCAGGTACACAGGAGACATTAAAGCCTACACACACAACAGACACCCAACATCAGCAATAGCCACTCACGTACATAATACAGAACACCCATTTGGAAAAGTAGAAAAATGTGAAAGTACTTCATCGATTAAACGAAGGGCATAAAATGGATTTGTTGGAAGAACTGGATATAGATTCACATTACAGAAAATACAAAAAGAAATGTTAAATGAAGAACGTGGAAGAAAATCAGACGTTTTGAGAATATACTTAAATAAAAATTGTAACAAATGGAAATAAGCACCATTGTAAAATGGATATAAACAAATTATAATCCATATTGTAGAGATAATTATTCTCTGTATAAAAGCGTATCATGTATTATGTAAGTTATTCTCGATAATTAGTGTGCAGTGGAAGTTTTGTCTGATGTTTAACATGTGTGAGACACTGTATAAATGGACTATAAGGAAACTGTAAGTACAAGTTCTTCCAAATTTCGCTATTAGCTACATATAAAATCGATAACTAAGTAAAAATTGCGCGTTTTTTATTTGTTGAAGTAAGTCAACAAAACCAGCCGGAACCCCACAAACAGAAAAAAATTACGTAAAAATGACATAATACAATGAGAAAACATACTTGAAAACGGGAATCATTTCCCAAAAAACGTCGTGTACAATATGAACTAAAGAAAATCGTGTCTCGTAGCGGAAATGTTATTTATGAACGAACCCATTGTTTTCACAGTCTCAGGCGTCCGAAAAACCATTTATAATGGACAAAATCAGAGTGACGCTAAATGGTAGGACAGATTTATTATGTTATGCAGACGGCATCGCAGCTCTAGCAGAATCAGAGGAAGAGATGGCAGGAACTGTAGAGCACCGAGCGCAAAATTCAAGTAAGATCGGGTTACGGATTAATGCGGAAAAGACCGAGATAATGGAGGCATCATGAGAATCCCCTAATGACATCCCATTACAGGTAGGGGTATGGAAATATGCTAAAGTGGAAAATTTTAAATACCTTGGTACGTGGTTCAACAGGCAAAATAATTTAAAACAGGAAATAAACCAACGTATTGTGAACGGGTCTAATACTTATTTCAGTCTAAAGCAGATAGTGTCATCCAATAATCTGTCAATTAAGACCAAACTTAAAGCATACAATGCCGTGATAGTGCCAGTATTGTTGTATGAGACAGAAACGCCAAGCATAACAAAGAAGGATGAAGAAAACTTGTTGGGTTTCGAAAGAAAAGTTATGAGAAGGATCTTTGGACTTGTCGAGGAAGAGAGCTCGTGGAGACGTAGAAAAAACCAAGAATTGTATGAGCTGATGAGGCAACCGAACATCGTTCAAAAACTGAACGCGCGGATAATAAGCTTGGCAGGCCACATTGCTAGGAGACCAGACACCTCTCGGGCAAAAGCCGTATTTATGGGAAGAGCTGTTGGAACCCACCCAATCAGAAGACTCAGGAAGCGATGGGAGGATGAGCTACAGAAGGACATTTGCCAGCTAGGAGTCAGTGACAACTGGATCCAAAGTGCACAAGATTGCCATCTATGGAGGAGCATTGTGATTTCGGCACGTGGTCTACAGGGTAATCTATCACCGATATGATTGATTGATTGATTGACGTGGTTTAGTCCTTATAGAAGGACCCGTGGTCTAGGGGTAGCGTCTTTGATTCATAATCAAAAACGTCTTCGGTCCCGGGTTCGATCCCCGCCACTGCCTAAATTTTGATAAATAATCAGCATTGGCGGCCGAAAACATCAGGGCATAAGAAGTCAGCCTCATTCTGCCAACGGCCTTGTCAAAGAGGGCGGAGGAGCGGGTCTCTTGTCCTAGGGGTGGGAAATTGCCACTAAAGGCGGAAGAATCATCAATGATCAACGACATGAGGATGCAGAAGACAATGGAAACCACTGCACTAAAGACACGTAACGTGTATCCACAGGACATGTGGCCTGTAATTGAAGAAGTGTCATGATGATCTCTCCATTGGCAAAAGATTCCGGAACAGTCTCCCATTCGGATCTCCGGGAGGGGACTGCCAAGGGGGAGGTTACCATGAGAAAAAGATTGGATAATCAACGAAAGGATAACGTTCTACTAGTCGGGGCGTGGAATGTCAGAAGTTTGAACGTGGTAGGGAAACTAGAAAATCTGAAAAGGGAAATGCAAAGGCTCAATCTAGATATAGCAGGGGTCAGTGAAGTGAAGTGGAAGGAAGACAAGGATTTCTGGCCAGATGAGTATCGGGTAATATCAACAGCAGCAGAAAATGGTATAACAGGTGTAGGATTCGTTATAAATAGGAAGGTAGGGCAGAGGGTGTGTTACTGTGAACAGTTCAGTGACCGGGTTGTTCTAATCAGAATCGACAGCAGACCAACACCGACAACGATAGTTCAGGTATACATGCCGACGTCGCAAGCTGAAGATGAACAGATAGAGAAAGTGTATGAGGATATTGAAAGGGTAATGCGGTATGTAAAGAGGGACGAAAATCTATTAATCACGGGCGACTGGAATGCAGTTGTAGGGGAAGGAGTAGAAGAAAAGGTTACAGGAGAATATGGGCTTGGGACAAGGAATGAAAGAGGAGAAAGACTAACTGAGTTCTGTAACAAGTTTCAGCTAGTAATAGGGAATACCCTGTTCAAGAATCACAAGACGAGGAGGTATACTTGGAAAAGGCTGGGAGATACGGGAAGATTTCAATTCGATTACATCATGGTCAGACAGAGATTCCGAAATCAGATACTGGATTGTAAGGCGTACCCAGAGCAGATGTAGACTCAGATCACAATTTAGTAGTGATGAAGAGTAGGCTGAAGTTCAAGACATTAGTCAGGAAGAATCAATGCGCAAAGAAGTGGGATACGGAAGTACTAAGGAATGACGAGATACGTTTGAAGTTCTCTAACGCTATAGATACAGCAATAAAGAATAGCACAGTAGGCAGTACAGTTGAAGAGGAATGGACATCTCTAAAAAGGGCCATCACAGAAGTTGGGAAGGAAAACATAGGTACAAAGAAGGTAGCTGCGAAGAAACCATGGATAACAGAAGAAATACTTCAGTTGATTGATGAAAGGAGGAAGTACAAACATGGTCCGGGAAAATCAGGAATACAGAAATACAAGTCGCTGAGGAATGAAATAAATAGGAAGTGCAGGGAAGCTAAGACGAAATGGCTGCAGGAAAAATGTGAAGACATCGAAAAAGATATGATTGTCGGAAGGACAGACTCAGCATACAGGAAAGTCAAAACAACCTTTGGTGACATTAAAAGCAACGGTGGTAACATTAAGAGTGCAACGGGAATTCCACTGTTAAATGCAGAGAAGAGAGCAGATAGGTGGAAAGAATACATTGAAAGTCTCTACGAGGGTGAAGATTTGCCTGATGTGATAGAAGAAGAAACAGGAGTCGATTTAGGGGATCCAGTATTAGAATCGGAATTTAAAAGAGCTTTGGGGGACTTACGGTCAAATAAGGCAGAAGGGATAGATAACATTCCATCAGAATTTCTAAAATCATTGGGGGAGTGGCAACAAAACGACTATTCACGTTGGTGTGTAGAATATATGAGTCTGGCGATATACCATCTGACTTTCGGAAAAGCATCATCCACACGATTCCGAAGACGGCAAGAGCTGACAAATGCGAGAATTATCGCACAATCAGCTTAACAGCTCATTCATCGAAGCTGCTTACAAGAATAATATACAGAAGAATGGAAAAGAAAATTGAGAATGCGCTAGGTGACGATCAGTTTGGCTTTAGGAAAAGTAAAGGGACGAGAGAGGCAATTCTGACGTTACGTCTAATAATGGAAGCAAGGCTAAAGAAAATCAAGACACTTTCATGGGATTTGTCTACCTGGAAAAAGCGTTCGACAATATAAAATGGTGCAAGCTGTTCGAGATTCTGAAAAAAGTAGGGGTAAGCTATAGGGAGAGACGGGTCATTTACAATATGTACAACAACCAAGAGGGAATAATAAGAGTGGACGATCAAGAACGAAGTGCTCGTATTAAGAAGGGTGTAAGACAAGGCTGTAGCCTTTCGCCCCTACTCTTCAATCTGTACATCGAGGAAGCAATGATGGAAATAAAAGAAAGGATCAGGAGTGGAATTAAAATACAAGGTGAAAGGATATCAATGATACGATTCGCTGATGACATTGCTATCCTGAGTGAAAGTGAAGAAGAATTAAATGATCTGCTGAACGGAATGAACAGTCTAATGAGTACACAGTATGGTTTGAGAGTAAATCGGAGAAAGACGAAGGTAATGAGAAGTAGTAGAAATGAGAACAGCGAGAAACTTAACATCAGGATTGATGGTCACGAAGTCAATGAAGTTAAGGAATTCTGCTACCTAGGCAGTAAAATAACCAATGACGGACGGAGCAAGGAGGACATCAAAAGCAGACTCGCTATGGCAAAAAAGGCATTTTTGGCCAAGAGAAGTCTACTAATATCAAATATCGGCCTTAATTTGAGGAGGAAATTTCTGAGGATGTACGTCTGGAGTACAGCATTGTATGGTAGTGAAACATGGACTGTGGGTAAACCGGAACAGAAGAGAAAAGAGAATCGAAGCATTTGAGATGTGGTGCTATAGACGAATGTTGAAAATTAGGTGGACTGATAAGGTAAGGAATGAGGAGGTTCTACGCAGAATCGGAGACGAAAGGAATATGTGGAAAACACTGATAAGGAGAAGGGTCAGGATGATAGGACATCTGCTAAGACATGAGGGAATGACTTCCATGGTACTAGAGGGAGCTGTAGAGGGCAAAAACTGTAGAGGAAGACAGAGATTGGAATACGTCAAGCAAATAATTGAGGACGTAGGTTGCAAGTGCTACTCTGAGATGAAGAGGTTAGCACAGGAAAGGAATTCGTGGCGGGCCGCATCAAACCGTCAGTAGACTGATGACAAAAGAAAGAAGAATATGCTAACCGAGAGATGCCATAAATATTTTATTTTTCCTTTTAGGTGACAACACTTGCCGAGTGTTGTACTGGAGCTATCATCAAGACTGTGTAATGTTTTATGCTGGAAAGAAGTTATAATTTTCTTATTTTGGATGAGGTAGTTTCCAAGACTTCCACTTCATGGAGAAGTGTTGTTACAACTTCCAGCTTGCTTAACATCCATGAAGTCTGCCAGTCGTTGAAAATTTGTAATTTGAAGTGTCTTGTCTTGATATCCAAAGATAAGCGAGACTTAGAGAATAATATAGTAAAGGCGAACTGCTCGTCACAAATGAAAGATCACACTACATACGCGTTCTGAAGCATTGTAATCTCCCTCTTCCACTCCCTGCCCCCCCCCCTCCCACCCCTCCTCCCTTCTCCACACCTCTTCTCTAGTACCAATCAGGGTACACAGGCTTTTAGATCGACGCGCATACTCACGCGATCGTAAGGCGATCGAAGGGCATACTAGAAACACTGCCCAACACACCTGTACAAAACTCCATCGGATTTTCACTGTGGTTTCCATTTCACGACCGATAGTTCCTTACTTTCCGAATATACAAGAAAACACATATACTTGTATATTTTGCACGAGATATCTCGCCATTTGGTCGTGTATGACCAATGATTACATTTGAAATAAACCTTCAACAGATTTTACTGGACTGTTACTTGGATCGCAGCATCATGTTAGGCTTTAGCAGCTACAGGTTTCACAGCCGAAGTAAATATCTGAAGGACAATTATCTGCTTCACTGGCTGTCGTAACTTGCATTAGACTATCTCCTTGTTTTGTCTTTTTCGCTGCTGGAAAGTTGCAGTTGCGAAGACATTTTCAGGTGTATGGTATCATACGTGAAACGGACATACTTGGGCTGCAGTCAAAACATGTTGGTAAAGCGTTGTTAAAATGCTATTGAGAGCAGCACTTTTTTTAAAAAATAAACGACATCAAAATGTTTAGTGAATAGTTGTGACATAACATAACACTTGGAGGTATAACGGTATATCTGTTATTGTCGCACAAAAAATCATGGCGTCCAATCCATCAGAAATATGTCATATGCCTATTTCTCTTTATGTTGTACCGTGCAAGATGTTCAGCCAACAGCAGTTTCCGGAAAACTAGACTATGGGTTAGTGGTTGACTGACAGTTCCATTGGTCAGGGATGGAATTCTATTACAGCAATTTTTCTTTCTGAATGAGATGGCAATTTAAGAACGAGGGGTCTCTCTTACAACCTACTGTTGCAGTAACAGTTCACCGTCAACAGTAGCTAGCATGGCGCGATGCCCAGAAGTTCCACGGGCTGCTACGGCGGCTACTAATAACTCCGTGTGGCAAGCGCCTGCTTAACAGAGCGGTATTAATAGACCGCTCATTATCTCACTCTGGTGAGCACATGATTGCTCGCAGCCTGTCCACAGAAACGGTTTGTAGTTGCAAATGTTCTCCCTAAGTAAACTGGAACTGTTTCCACAATGGCCAACTGGAATGTGTAGATAAAACCAGACTCGTAATCACGGTTAGACTACTAATATACAGGGTGAGTTCCAATTCCAATGACAATATTTCGGAGGTTACTCGGGGATGTTTCCTGAGTGTTCTGATGCAAGTGACCTGTGATCTCTGCTGGCTCGTTAGAGAGTAACTCCATCTCGTTTGATTACTTACGTCATTTATCTTTGTAACTACATCTACATGGATACTCTGAAAATCACATTTAAGTGCCTGGCAGAGGGTTCATTGAACCACCTTCACAATTCTCTATTATTCCAATCTCGTATAGCGCGTGGAAAGAATGAACAACTATATCTTTCCGTACGAGCTCTGATTTCCCTTATTTTATCATGGTGATCGTTCCGCGCTATGTAGGTCGGTGTCAACAAAATATTTTCGCATTCGGAGGAGAAAGTTTGTGATTGGAATTTCGTGAGGAGATTGCTCGATTCTGTCTAGGGTCTCTTTTTTCCTGCAGTGTCAGTTAACAGTGAGTCACAGCGGTGAGGAATCGATCTAATGATGAAGAGATGGTATAAATGGCCGTTATGCACTTAGTGCGTGCGTTCACTGCCAATGGAGATCTCTTGGCTTGAACAGGAATTCGGCGTTCCAATTGTATTTAGAAGCCTTACTGTGATTGGGATGGTGAAAGCATTCGAATGTTTTATTCCTAGTTTGCCCACTATCGGACTCCTTAACAAAATGAGTGAAACAATATGCAGAATCACAGTAGGCACATTTGGTGAAAGCAATATCTATTATTCCTCAGAACCACAATCTTGAGCTGGAAAATTTTATGCCACTCGATTCATATTTTTGAATACAGCAACATGTGTGGGAGTACTGCACCCAGCCGCTTGCCAGGAATATTGAAGCATAGGCTGATATACTGGAGCAAACAGCTGGTTATGGGTAACAGAATGTATTTTCATTATGAAAATTCTACTTCCTAATTTAGTGTCAGTCACTGCAGAGAGTCCTTATAGAGCTTGTTAGCCTTCATGCATATGGGCCGGCCGTTATGGCCGAGTGGTTCTAGGCGCTTCAGTCTGGAGCCGCGCCACCGGTACGGTCGCAGGTTCGAATCCTGCCTCGGACATGTATGCGTGTGATGTCCTTAGGTTAGTTAGGTTTAAGAAGTTCTAAGTTCTAGGGGACTGATGACCTCAGATGTTAAGTCCCATAGTGCTCAGAGCCATTTCAACCATTTTCATGCATATGCCGGAAGAAATATACATGCAAGGACTGTACGAATTTTGTTGTTTTTAGTGGAATGATCAAACAGTCAGTATCTATACCCGCAAATGAATCATTTACTGTTGTTGTGGCCTTGTGAGCACTCCAGAAATCATAAAAAGTATACACTTCTGATTATTTGCTATATTTTCATTAACAACATTCATGAAAAACGATTTTAACCAGTCTTTTGACATTTTCACAAATGTATGTTTGCTGGAGGATGGTTTTCAAACAGCCTGTTTAACTTTCGGGTGAAGAATTTTTTCCCGAAGACAAACATACAGTTTTGTTAGGTGTCTACTCATTGAAAGTCCAGCATCTTCTGTACAACTATCAGTTGTATTGCGTGCTGTCTGGACCACGGCAACTGTTGATTATTCCTCTGTGTAGATAGTGTTACACCAGAAGTTGGTTCATAGTTAAATGCACTTTGATCAGTGGCAGTATGTGGAAACTTGCAGTTCTTCAACAAAATGGGTCCCAGACTGACAAATATCTCGGTCTTTCTGTACATCTCTGGATGTCATGCAAATCATTGACGAACATTCTGTTTCTTTCTTAAGACGTGCTAAGAAAGCCCAGAACATTTAAACCTTTTGTGCCCAATTTCTCTTGCTTTTTGCATGGTCCAAAATTTCGGTGTGCCAGTAATGGACAGATTTTCCTTAGTTCCGTGCTATGTCAGTTTGGGATAGAATGTTTTGTTTTATCTCCAGTTCTTTCATTGCCTTGTTTCCTTGAAATACCTGTTCATTACGTCTTTTCTTCTCCACATAATCAAGTATTACTTTGATGTTCGATGTGCTTTTTACAGATGGATGTCTGCAATAATGGGCTGTAGGTCGCAACGTTTCGTGAATGTGTGTGGTAATCATCATAAATACGTTCCAGAAGTTTTTCCGAAAATTTCGTTTGAGTACTAACAGTACCAGATTTGTTTTGTGGTGAAGGTGCATAGTCATTAGAACTGTTGGCTTCTCTTTTAGGAGTACTGTTTCCGCTACTGCTTCTAACGCTACAATCACCAAAAAAGCACTGCAACAAACACAAATATTATTAATTGCGTTAATGTCCACAATCCTATTGCTATGTAACTTCAGTTGAGCAGTCAAATGAATATCCATGTTTCTGAACAATCAGATCCACCAAAAATATTGCCAAAGTGTCATAATCTTGTTCTACAATGCCCTCCGTTAGATAACAACTTCTTAACTTGGATTCTGCAATATTTAAAAAATGCCAAACAGTAATAGTTACTTTCATTTTTGCTTTATACGTATGACAGTACTGACACACGTATATTAAAAACTTCAAGTACTCGCTGAGGTAGCTGATTGCCTGTTAATCATCTCCCTACCCCTCCTCCTAAGAGACTGCAACTGCTGTTGTGTACAAGAGCAACATATTACACGCCATCACAGGCGTGGCTATAAATCTGAGATTGGGTCTGTATACAAATGTTTAAATAGAAATTTTTGTTCAAGCCGAGAGACGTCTCTTGTGAGAGCAATGGAGTAACAGCACAGTGACTATGAACGTGTCCCGTAGCGACAGCAACAACACCACATATCCTTTGCATTTGTAAATTTTGATGGGTATCACTGTTAAAGTACAACTAACTAGCCCGCACCATCTAAATTTGCACTGTTGCGCAGATATTTTCAGATCAGTACAGATACGGTATCTGACCAGAAGCATCCAGACTCCTACGTACTGCCTAACTGACCACTAGATGTAACGATAAATGAACGCGTCAGTATAGAAGGGTACGATCATTTCATTTCGTTTCAATAGAGAACCAGTAACAGCAGAATGTGTCGATCAGCACAGCTCAATGACTTCGAACGCTGACAAGTCGCTGGATGCCATCTGAGTAACAAGTCCATTAGGAGAAATTCGATCTTTCTAAACCTGCCCAAGTCATGTGCTTGTGATGTGACTGTCAAGTGGGAACGCGAACGACAGCTATAACAAGACTAGATAGACATAATTTCTGATGGGCAGGAACGATCGAGGATTTCGTATAGTGATTGTAAAAATATCGCATGGAAACAGCGGAAGAAATGACTCGTGAGTGTGACTAGCAGTCCAGACAGCGCAATGACTAAGCGTAGGAAGTTAAAAAGAATAGGGTACAATGGTCAAGCAGCTCGTCATAAACCACACATTTCTGTAGTCGATGCCAAGCTACGTTAGAGGTGGGATAAAAAGCAACTCCACTGGATAGTGGATGACTCGAAACGTGGGATTTGGAGTGACGAATCACGATATACCCTGTGACAATCCAATGGAAGGGTATGCATTTGCTGAATGCCTGGAAATGTTACTTACCATTATGTGTGACACTAACAGTGTGGTACGGAGGACGCGGTGTTACAGTACAGGAGCGTTTTTCGTGGTTAGGATGTGGTTCCTTGTTGCGCTTAAGAAAATATTAAATGTGGAAGCATAAGAAACATTTGCAGCATTCTGTACTGCGTGCAGAACAAAAACAATTCGAAGACGATGCTTGGTTGTATCAGTGTGATAATGCACTGTCGTAAAGGAGCATCTGTGAGGCAATGAACTGTGAACAATAATATTCGTGAAATGGGCTAGTCGGCTCAAAATCCCCACACGAATACAATAAAACCCATCTGGGATGACTTAGAACGACGTCGACTTCCCTCCACACGTCAGCGTCCAACATCACTACCTCCTCAGCTTTCAGCGTTTGAGGAAGAGGGGACTGCCATTCCTCCACAGGCTTTCATACACCTCATTCAGAGTATTCCCATCAGAGTTCGAACTGTCATAAAGGCGAAGATCGACACATACCATAGTAACGTGGACTAACAGGTTTCCGAGTACTGTTGATCAAATAGTGCACAAAAGTAAATCTGGGTTCTGTCTCTAGGAATCTGTAGAAATGCACTCGTAGGAAGACAGTAATGAGAAAAAGGCCTGTACCTCCCCTGCCCTAATTGCCTAATGTCATAGGTATACTTATTTCCAGTGAAGGACTGCTGAATACTGTGCGACTACGAAAGACGTAAAATGTTTGATCCTTTGATTTATTCTTCTTCGTGCAAAGGAGATTTATAAGAATCATACACTGATGAGGTCCACCACTAACCATGTACCTTGCTGGGATAGGGCAGCTTGCGTGCCTCTTCTATACAGAAAGTCATATCGTAGGTGCAACTACAACGGAGAGGTATCTCTGGAGAGGCCGCAAAAATATGTGCTTCCTGAAGGTACTGCGAAATGCTCAAAGCAAGGGGAAACTACAGCCGATACATTTCCCGAGGCTTAATGCTGGCATCTTCGAGGGTAAAATATTTCAGAGATAAAATATTCTCGTATTTGGATCTCTGAGCGGGAACGACGAATGAGGATGTCACCAGGAGAAACAATACTGGCGTGTTATGAAATGGAGCGTGGAGTGTTGGATCCCTTAATCGAGTAGCTTGGTTGGAGAATTTAAAAAGGGAAATCAAGTTGTGCGTACTGAGAATTAGCGAAATGCGCTGGGTTTCTGGTTAGGTCAATACAGGATTATCAACACAAAATGAAATACAGGTGATACAGGGGTAAGTCTAATAATGAATAAGAAAACACGAATGCGTGTCAGCTACTATGAACAGCATAACCAACGCATTAGTGGCCAAGAGAGACACTAGGCCACCACTCTCCACAGTCTCGTATTTACTAGCACCGCACAGGATGAAGAGATTGAAAGAATTTACGATGATATAAAAGAAATTATTCAAGTAGATAAGTGAGACGAAAAATTAATCGTGATCGGGAACTGGGACACGGCAGGGAAAGAACGAAAAGAAAAACAGCAAAAAACCGTGGACTGGGAGGGAGCAATGAAAGAGGAAGCCACCTGGTTGAATTTTGCACAGAGTACAATTAATCAATTTTGCATTCCATGTCAAATCGCGGAATTTCGGAACATTTTCCTGCTGGACCATCACGGATTTCCATGAAATTTGTGTTAAGATTCGCACAAGTCCCCTATGAACTTTGGTAAGGTTTAACGCTCTTCGAAGCAATACTGACCAAGATATAGTCATTCGTTTGACTCCATCAACGACTTTGTGCAAAGCGAGAGTGAATTTCTGGGAACTTTGAGTTGTTATATCAAGGGCAACAGTTCATTGAATGAAATGAAATTTGTCCATCTTGTACAACTTTTTGTGCTCTCTTGAGTATAATAATGAAAAGAATTTTACGACATTTAGCCATAAAATTTTAAGCAAAATCGTCCGAAAAAATCGGGTCCCGAAAAATGTCAAAGTTTGGCTTCTTATATCTCAGGGACTAAAGCTGTGACGACCATGAAAAATAGAATGTAGTAACCTAGCAACGCAAAGTTCTCAAATATAAAGTTTCTTTTGGCTACTACCTTCCAATACTGACTAAATTAAGTGTAAAATTGAAGATATTGAAAAAAGATTTAAAATGCACTGTTTCTTACTTGATTTTGCGGAAAACTATGCTCTACAAAACTTTGCAAATTGATCTCCTTAGAAAGACTATGGTTTTATCCGGAAAAGTGCAACTGATTACGCGACGTAGTCTAGCAATAGTAGATAATTTGAATCACAGTCGGGCGCAAAAATCGTGGCACGGAAAAAAAATGTAAATTTCCGATACTTGTATCTCGTACATTAAACGCATGCCGAATATGAATATCTCGGTAGCACAAAAATGTGGAATACAAAATTTCATTCACCTACTATTCACCAATAATTCATCTAATATTGAGAAACGGTGAAAATAGGGTATATGAGACACTTCTTTTACAAATAACTTTCTCTATTTAACTTTCAAAACCAGTTTTATTCGAAACAACGTATTTTGTACCCCCTTCCCCCCCCCCCCCCACCCCCACCCAAGAACACTGGATTTAATTTCCAAAATGGGCTAACAATACTACGAGAACTGAGGCAAAGTAGTTGGAAAAATCGCGCAAATGTATAAAGTTTTAAATTTGCCTTTCTATGTTATCTCATTATCTTGTGTAACTTCGGGCTCAACAGCTTAGCAACAGGTTTTCCAATATAAAATATCGTTTAAGTACTGCTTTCTAAATTTGCACAAAATCAGTTCAAACTTTTTTTCCGTAAAAATTACAAAAATAGATCACATTCAATTCGCCTTTAGAAAATTTGTTTTCCATAATTCATTTCAAACTAATCAGTGTGGGAAAGAGTATATACTCAAACATCCACAAAATCATGTTCGATTTTCCAGTGTGCGCTAACAATACCTGAAAATGACTGACAAACTTGAGGGAATGTACCACGGCAACAGGCTACATTGCAGTAATCTGTTATGTGTATTTTCTTGCTTGTGTTTTCTGTTTTAAAATTAACAAGTAACATCTCACTGTTTTTCGTTGGTCCATGATGACACTGTCACTACACGTTAAAGAACATGAACCGATAATGTGGTCGCCATAGGGCCCATGCATTACTAGCCACGAATGAGCTTCTTCATCTAGGTTCCCAAGCCTTGTTTGGTTTCGTAATTTACATTCAAAGCCTTGTGATGGTATCTGTCAAGAGTTATTGAATCTAACTGACAAAAGAAAAAAAGAGAAAATTCAGCAAGTGAATCAGGTAATGTGGAATACATCCGGATACGGAAATGAGACTGAGAGGAGTGGCAAATCAGAAAAGGCAGGTCAAGAAGTGCAAGCTTGTAGAACTACGCACGAATATGGGAAACGCAGATGGACAATAAAGGATATTTAATAAGAGCTTTGGAGAAACGTCTGTGTGAATATTAAGAGCTCAGGTGGCAATATCATACTAAGTAAAAATGGGAAGGCTTAAAGGTGGAATACATACGCAGAGGTCTATATATGAGAAACAAGCTTGAAGATAATATTATAGAGTGATAAGAGATAGCAAATGAAGACGACATAGAAAATATGATACTGCAAGAAGAATTTGAGAGAACTCTGACAGACCTAAGCCGTAACAAGTCCTCTGAAACAGACAACAGCCCCTCAGAATTATCGACATTCTTGGAACAGTCAGCAACCCTTATGTTATCTCCAAGATTTTACTTGCACCTGTCCTCGGTGAAACCTACAACAACGAATTAAGACAGTTTCTAACAAATTTATCCACATTCGTGCGAAAATAGAAAGCTAGTTAATCAGTCGGCAGCCTTCGTTCAGTGCAATACGGGCCAGGGATAGAAACTTGCTACTCGTTGCGGAGGCTTAGAATCTTGCGCAGACCGTGTGTTTCAGGCTCGACCGTCTAAGCAGATCCAAGCTGTTCGCCCTCCGTCCTAACGTCCTGCTGAATCTAACACAAGATTAATGAAGTAAATAGCGAAAGAATACCAGTCGCCTCTATGGAGAAACCTTTTCTTAGTATCTTCATAATATTCCAGTGTAATATCATGCCACTTCATGAAAAAAATCTGTACTGCTTCTGAATAATTACACATTCATAGTTCAACTACCGGAGCAATATGCTTAGTTAGTTCACGTCTTTTCTCTCCAAGAACTATCCTTAGACATACCGTCATTTTATGATAATGGATACCGTCTGTTACATCAAGGAATAAAACCTAGTGCACGAGCCGTATAAGCAACACAACCTATGTGGTGTTGGTATAACACAGCTGCATCACATTCACATAGCGCCTTTGGTCTGTAAGTAGCGCACTTCCCATGCCATGAATTGTAGACGTTTTTGTTTCTCAGACTCAAGTCCAATATTTTATATATTCATAAATGAGATATGTTTCGCAAGGTACACGAGACAGGAGAAATTCTTTCAAACTTCAAGAAAAATGTAACAACTCCGATTGCGGAGAAGTCACGTACTGACATATATGAACACTACCGTACTATCCGTTTAGTAAGACATGGTTGCAAAACATTAACATGAATTATTTACAGGAGAATGGAAAAACTGATAGTAGTTTGAGGTCCGGGGAAATGTAGTAAAACGCGATGCCAAGCTCACTCTTGACTTATCATAGAAGATAAACTGAAAAAAGGCAAAGCTTTCGACGACGTTGTCGGCAGTAAACTTTTTTGAAATTCTAAAGGTTGGTTGCATGGGAGTAAAAAGATATCTACAATTTCTACAGAAATCATACAGAAGTTACTAGGGTCGAATGACAGTAGTTGACGAGGGAAAGAAACAGGAGTGTAGCCTCTCGCCTATGTTATTCAATGTGTATATTGAGCAAATGCTAAATGAAACCGAGGAGAAATTCAACACGGGAATTAAAGTTCATAGAGTAGAACGAGAACCGTTCCCGTTAGCCGATGGCATTTTAAAATAGTCAGAGGCGGCAAAAGACTCGGATGAGCAGTTGAACAGGATGGTAGTGTCTTGAAAAGAGGATATAAGATAAACATCAACAAAAGTAGATAGAGGCTAATGGAATTTAATCGAACTGAATCAGGTGCTGCAGGTAGAGCTTTTTAGGAAACGAGTTACTAAAACTATTCAGTGAGTTTTGATATTTGGGTAGCAAAACAATTAACGATGATCGAAGTAGAGACGATATAAAATGCGGACTGGAAATAGGAAGTAGTGCAGTTCTGATAAAGATAAATTCGTTAACAATGAACGTAAACTTAAGTGTTAGAAAGTCTTTTCTAAAGGTATTGGAACAAAGCTTAGTCTTGCATGGAAATGAAACGTTGCGAGTAGAAGGTTTTGAAATGTGGTGCTACAACTGACTGTGGAAAATTACATGGGTAGATCGAGTAAGTAATAAAGAGGTACGGAATCGAGCTCCTGAAGATAGAAACTTGCGTCATAACTTGACTAAAAGAAGGAATAGGTTGAAAGAACACAACCTTAAACATGAAGGAATCATCAGTTGGTAATGGAATGGAGTGTAGTGGTTAAAAATTGTAAAGATAAACTAAGGCTTGATTAGAGTAATCCAGTTCAATAGGGTGCAGATTGCAGTAGTTATCCAGATATGATAGGGCTTTCACAAAACAGACTGGTGTGGAGAGCTGAATAAGACCAGTGTGCGGACTGATGACCACAACAACAGCACCTGATGAGCATTTCTTTTCCTGGAACCACAAACATGTAAGATTTTCGAAAAGATTTTTCCACCAAATCCATACCTCGGATTCTGTTGGTGATAGAAAGGTAGGGTCAAGTGTTTTGGATAGCCCTTGGGGTAACGACCGTTTGTATATCCTAAAGAAGAATCGTCTTATTGTAACTATGCTACTGTACAGGGCCAAAGAATGAATATTACACCCTTCCTGTAGCTTAGGCAAATCGAGGAGATACGTTGCTTCTTTCTGCATTAGATGTGGTCTACGGTGCGCCTTAAGGGGCTTATGTAGGTACCATTTAGTTCACGAGCGGTTCATGAGAAAATCTGAAAAAAGCGTTTTTCATCATTTTTAAACCGTGTGCAGCGAATATCTAAAAAACCTATCCGCAGAAAATTGCCCACATTTTAACAGTATATTCTCTGCGCATTTATCTAAAAGTGCCGTCTTCCCGTTTTCAAATATCTTTATCCGCTATACGTAAACACCTGAAAAACACGGTTTACGGTACTAAAATAGAGCCGCGGATTCCAAGACCGCTATGCACATAAAATGGATGTCATTTTTACAATATATTTCTAAGATCCCGATCTCGGAAAAGCTTGAAAATTTTCTTGGCATATTTCTTCGTAAAATATGCACGTAAAATCCCGTGTGAGGCGCACACGTAGTTTATAAAGTGACGTAGCACAGAGAAATATGCTGTAAAGTGTCTCCGTTATCATCAAATGGGTTTTGAGAACCCTGAGAAATGAAGTACATACAAAATTTTTATGTACGTAAAATTTGATCTGAGGTGTAAAATTATTTTTGTGTTGTTGGAATTTCACATAAGTAAACTATCAAAGGCCCGCCCGGCTAGCCCCGCGGTCTAACACACTGCTTCCTGAGCGGGAAGGCGTGCCGGTGACCGGCGGATTAGAGTCGAGGTCCGGTGTGCCGGCCAGCCTGTGGATGGTTTTTAGGCGGTTTTCCATCTGCCTCGGAGAATGCGGGCTGGTTCCTCGTATTCTGCCTCAGTTACATTATGTCGGCGATTGCTGCGCAAACACTGTCTCCATGTTCACGTACACCATAATTACCGCGAACACATTTGGGGCTACACTCGTCTGATGTATGTGAGACGTTCCCCGGGAGGGGGGGGGGGGGGGGTCCACTGCGCGCCAAACCGCACAATTACCCTGAGTTCGGTGTGGGACGGTGGTTGGGTAGGTGTACTGCTGTGGCCTGTTGTTGGGTTGTGAACCACTGAGGGCTACGTCGAGACGAAGCCTCTCCTTCCTTTCCAGGGCCCCGGTTCAATACACAGAACACAATACACACAAACTATCAAAAGTAGACACATCTAAATATCAAGTTGATATTTATATACAATGAAATGAAGCTTACACCTTTGTTTCGGACGTCTAATTTGCATTACAGCTTCACTACATTTGTCAGACATCCAAGTTTCCACTCTTTTTATGTATTGTAGATACTTACGAGACATTTAATTACGAGACAATTGGTTTACATAACCTGATATTAATTTTCGTCCATGATTTGTGGGATGCTTTTTGACGTCGCAACACTTGAAAATGGCCTAAGACTAAAATACAGCCGGCCGGGGTGGCCGAGCGGTTCTAGGCGCTACAGTCTGGAACCGCTCGATCGCTACGGTCGCAGGTTCGAATCCTGCCTCGGGCATGGATTTGTGTGATGTCCTTAGGTTAGTTAGGTTTAAGTAGTTCTAAGTTCTAGGGGACTAATGACCTCAGAAGTTAAGTCCCATAGTGCTCAGAGCCATTTGAACCATTTTGAACTAAAATACAGATAGTGAAAGAAACACATTATATACAATCAAATGGTGGAAGCATCTTTTCGAGAACAACAACACCGATGACCCAAAACATTATGACTAATGCCCTGTGGTATTGCGGCCTTCTGCGATGATGCTACGGGCGACATTCACCTGAGCTTCCATGGGACCAGCGGTAGTAGTTGCAGGCGCCATGATCGCTGTGGACAATGTGAACATCATTGCGGACAATTTGCATCTCTACGTGACATGTCTTCCCCGATGGCTATGACATCTTCCGGCAGGGTAACTGAGCGTGTCAAAAGGCCAGAATCGTGCCACAGTGGTTTGAGGAGCATGATGGTGAGCTCAACGTTGATGTCTTGGCCACCAGATTCACCTGACTTGAGCCCGATGAAACACATCTGAGTCACTACGGCACTCACAGACCACCATCCCGTAATTCTGGGAACATCGTGCCTTTTGCATAGGCATCTGGTGCTACATACCTCCCGAAACCTACCAAGAACTTGTCGAACCAGTACCATACAGAATCTCTGCAATATTGCATTCCGAAGGTGGACCAACGCGGTATTAACCAGGCAGTGGTGATGTTTCAGCTCACTGTGATATTTACATGTTCGAAGGTCAATGTCTGATGATCAAAAAATAAACACCCAAAAGTAGACGAACAAATCGGAAGAAATTTAAAATGGGCGGAACACGTTAAATGACTGAGATACTAAAGAATAATGTTGCAAACGATTTGTCGCGTAAACAAAGAATTCTAAGTGGAAGAAGAAAATCACTGTAAGAAATATCATTTCACATAAATCCAGCAACAAGAAAGGTGAAACATAGAATGAATCCTTATTTTAGTGATTGGGAGTGAAGTAGTTCGAGCCCAACATCGGATGGGCATGAAATTTTTAAGACGTTCGTGCGAAGAGACGTACTGCTAGATTTGTTAATGGTAGGTTCGCCCAACACTACTGAGAGAATTTAGAGGACCGACATTTGAAGCTGAAAGCAGAACAATTTTATTGCTGTCAAGGTACATTTCGCATAAGTACTACGATAACAAGGGAAATTAGGACTTGTAGGGAGGCATACAGACGGTCGTTTTCTGCTCTCTCCATATGCTAGTACAAGAAGAAAATAAGTGACTAGGTGTGATACAAGGTACTCTTGAAACTTCCTGGCAGATTAAAACTGTGTGCCGGACCGAGACTCGAACTCGGGACCTCTTCGTCGCGCACCATACAGTAGTTCGCAGAGTATGTATGTGGACGTAAAGGTACTTGTAAAGGAACAGAGGTAAAACTGATGGCATTACTGCACTGAAGACGTGAAGGAGTCAGGTTTTACGTAACATGCTATTTGATATTATTAATAAATAAAGTAACCAGTTCTACTAAGAAATTGGGAACCAGAGTCGAAGTTGACCACCGACAAATAAATTAGGCTCCTCTTAAACCGAATATTTGTTAGTAGCTAGAGTTTTTATGGCTACTGACAATTTATTGAAAAACGTGATCCTGAAGTTTCAGAACATTTTTTCATCTTGTACGTACACAGCTATTTTGAATATTGATTTTACTGTTGACAGTCAAAAAGGTTATACGTGTTTTCGAGAGCTCGGCGAATTTTTACTTACGAAAAAGATGAATAAAACAATTTGCTTTAAGTTTTGCTTGAAAAAATGGTATAAAGTGCAGCACCACATTCTAAATGTTGACTGTGGCTTTTGGCTGGTCTGCTATGAGTAAAACAAGAGTTTACGGTGGCATGAACGTTCAAAAAGGATCGAGAAGACGTTGAAAACGACGAACACCCTGCACACCGTAGCACATCAATTACTGACGACAATATGGAAGAAGTAAAGAAAATGGTTCTGAAAATCAACAAATCATCATCAGAGAGGTTGCTGATGATGCGGCATATCCTCTGGTTCATGATAAGCATTTTTTGCGGACCTTTAGGGCACGAAACGTGTAGCACGAAAGTTTGTTCCGAAATTTTTGAATTTCGACAAAAACTACGTTGAGCAGATATCGCTCAGTAATTGCTGAATGAAGTCGACAACGATCCAGAATTCGTAAAGAACAGTTGATGAAACATGAGTATAGTGGTATGAGGTCGAAACCGAGGCCCAATAGTCCCATCGGAAGCTGGCTCAAGAGCCAAGACCGAAAAAAGTTCGACAAGATCGATCGCATGTTAAGGTTCTTCTCACTGTTTCCTTCGATTACAATGGTATAGTGCACCTTAAGTTCCTGCCTTACGGTCGTAAGTCGGTAAGAAATATTACATGGGTGTTCGCGTGAAGCAATCAGGAGAAAACGACCAGAATTGTGGCAAAACCACTCGTGGAAAATGCTTCATAATGCTCCCACTCACACCTCAGCGCTTGCTCGTGATTTTTTTGCAAAAGAAAAAACCGTTATCTTGCCTCAGCCGCAGTATTCGCCAGACATGGCTCCCTGCGACGTCTTTCTATTCCCGAGACTGAAGAGTACAATGAAAGGACGTCGTTTTGCTGATAAAGGAGATAAAAACAGAATCGCTGAACATCATAACGAAAAGTCAGTTCCAGAAGTGATTCTAAGACTAGAAAAAACGCAGGCACATGTGTGTTATATATGAGGGGGATTGCTTTGAAGGGGACAAGCTGAACAAATAGAGATACCTAAAAAAAAATTCCATTACTTTTTGATCACTCTTCGTATTGTGAAAAGTAATGGTCCCAAAACACTTCCCTGGAGCACGACCGAAGTTTCTTTTATGTCTGCAGATTTTTCTGCATTAATAATGACATGCTCTGTTCTGTCTGCCAGGAACTCTTCAGTTCAATCACAAACCCGGTCTCGTATCACGTATTGCTCGTAGTTTATTAATTAGACTACAATACCGAATTGTATCGAACGCCTTCTGGAAATCGAGAAACACAGCATCAACCTGGGCACCGGCATTTACTGCTTTCTGTGCCTTAACAGAGCGAGCTGGACTTCACACGCTAGTTCTGTTTATTCCTACAAAGAATATTTTTCGGTCTCCATAAATGTCATAACACGCGAGCATAAAACGTGCTTCGAAATTCTGAAAACAGATTGACGGCAGCTATGTAGAATTTTAGTTTTGTGCCTTTCTTCAACAATTCTTCTTGGAAACGGGAATGATCAGCATATGTTTCCAATCACTGGGAACCCCTCGCTCCTCCAGAGACCTACGGTAGACTGCAAGTTCCTTCGCATATTCTGTGTTAAATCGCATAAGAATACCTTCAGGTCCAGTCATCTTTCCTCTGGCTAGCGATTTCAGTTCACTGAAATGTACCGCGGTCATTTATTTCGCTTTCTCTGTCATTTTTAGGTTTGTGTCGTACTATTTTCCTCATGAAATAATTTTGAAACAAATATGTTTGGTATTTCGGCCTTGTCTATGCCATCCACCGTTTCGATGCCGGTATAATCACAGAGTGTCTGGACAGAGGGCGTTGATCTGTTTACTTATTTAACATGAAACCAAAATTTCTTACCATTTTCTGCCCGGTCGGTTGATAGGACTCTACTTTCGAATTCGTAGAACTTCTCGCGCTTCGCTCTCCGTAAGCTAATTTGGCTTCGTTCGCTTTCTGTTTGTCTACAAGGCTTTTGCTGCAGTTAAATCTGTACTCAAGCAATCTTTGCTTTCGAGGTAACTTTCTGACAATACTGTCGAACCATGGTGGGTCTTTCCCATCCCACATAACTTTGCTTTGATGACACGTCTCCTTAATACATTGCAAATGAAAAGTCACATCGAAATACTGTGTAACTGGAAACCAAAACTTGACAAGATTCTACTTTGTGTATTCGAAACATTAAATATTAAAGATAGCACACGCAACACATTTTGAATCTCTAGCACGTGTGAGGCCTAACAAAATAATTTCATAGAACTTCTTTTTTCTGACATTGATCGTCGGTCAGTTAAAGGATGGGGAATTCTAGATCTTCTCATGATAAGGTTTAATGTTCAGGCCTGTATACCATTGTTGAAAGCATTGTTATTCTCCTGTGCGAGTTCGTGCCTATGATTGCTCTTATAGCCACAAAACGTATATTATGAACACCATTGTACTTACATATGCCGCTGGGAAAATCAACATACAGCCGTCGAACACACCAAGAGCCAACTGCATCATTGCAATGGGGTTCATGACGCTTTCCAGGTGCTGGACAAATCTGAAAAAGGTTAAGTTCTGTTAATAAATGAACAAATACTAGAAAATTACGTTTCAGTCTTTCTGCCTTATAAAGCAGGTGTTGCAGATTATTATATTATTACCTCTAGTCACCCCACCTTTTTTATTTGAGATCAACATTGGCGATTCTTTAGTTCGTTTTTCAGACTGATTCGAGAGCGAAGTAACAGTCACACATTTTCGTCACTGATTAATGTTTTATGTCGCTATAATGTTGTTTCCTAGCATATCACGTAAAAGTTGTTTTCCTTGATACCATACCACTAAATACACTACCGGAAAAAATTTAGTACACCTGGAAAGACAACGTCGCCTTTGATCCGATGATGGCATACGCCACCTAGATGATAGTGGATGTACTGATAATGGTATCAACGTCGTCCGCCAGCAGTAGCGTAGTGACATAGCTACCAGAGCCCCGTCTGTGTCTACCCTTAATAGGGAATACTCACAGATAGAAGGCTCAGTACTGCACAAACGCGTAAAGCCAGCAGGAGGCAACTATGCCAGGGAGACGCACTCGCTTGCTACAGCTAACTGAGGAATGGGGTGAAAATTGTGGCCCTCGAAGTGGCAGGAAGATCCTTTCGGAAAACTGCCACACAAGTACGGTACAGTTGGGCAACGATGCTTAGTAGCGTCATGTGAATATTCTCAAACCCGTAGACGAGGTTCTGGATGTCCAGGCAGCACAGACGCCAGCCAGGATCGTATTGTAACGGCAGCAGTGGCAGACCGTACAGCTACCACAGCACAGATAAAACGGTTTGTGAGTTCAGACGTGAAACACAAACTGTTGCGAACTGGTTATTAGCTGTAGGACTACGGGCACGCACACCTATAGCCCGTCTTCGACTCACGCCACAGCATCGACGTCCACGGCTCGACAGACGCCGTCTGAGGATCGCTTGAAAATGGAATGACTCGCAGTGGTCTTCAGCGATGAAAGCAGATTCTGCCTGCACGCAAGTGATGGTTGCTTGCGCGTACGACATAGACCTGGTGAGTACTGTCTTGCAGAGTGCGTCCTTCCAAGACACACTGCCCCCATCCGGAGCCTTACGGTCAGGGGTGCGAGAAGCTACAACTCTCGTTCACCTTTGGTGTTTCTGAAGGAGACATTAACCGGAGCTTGGTATGTGCAGAATGTTATTACACTCTTTCTTGTAACAGGAAGGTGACATGTTGTTCCAACAGGATACTTCTCGACCACACGCTGAACGTGAAACTAAATGTGTTCTGCGAGACATGCAGCAATTTGGCCAGCACAATTTTCGGACTTGTCTCCAATCGAGCATGTGTGGGGTATGATGAGACAGAAGTAAATCGTGCGACTCGTCAATCAACAACCCTCACAGAACTACGTGAACAGGTTGAGCAGGCGTGGCGTGACCTATTCTAGGACATTACTCGCAATCTGTCCGAATGACCAGATGTCGGAGTCAGTATGTGCACTGCCGTCCTTGGAGGGCACACAACATACTAATATTGGTGTTTGAACGTGGTTCGATACCTGATTCCTCAGAACCACTTCTGCTATTGATCTGTAATTGTAATCATTTCATGTATTTCATATGCATTGTTACAACAATAAATCTTGACTAAATGGAAACCTCTAAAAGGGTGCACTTATTTTTTTCCGGCAGTGCATGTTCTACAATTGTGTTCCCTGCACTAATTTCAAGAAATGAATTCCGAACCTTATGCATAACGAGCTTAGAGGGGGCAACTTGTAAGGTGTCAGGTAAATCCAACACCTTCCATGAAAACCCTGACATGATAAGCAAATCCGGCAGTATGTCACATAGCTCCGAATAAATCCTGACATTAAATTAACCAAAGTAATACGATCAACGAGTGAGCAAATGGAATACCACAGACTAACACAAGAACGCCTAAATGTATGTCATACCTTCCCACCGTGAAACAGACGCAGTTCCGAGGGGATACATGAGAACAGAAGCCGAGAGCAGAGTCGTGTAAGCGAGAAGACCCTACGACAAGGGACGGACACCCACGTCGCCAGTCGACCGCCAAGATCACCCCCAGCCCATGTTAAAAGATAGAGCCCTCCAGAAGAACAGTATAGATCTTACGATAACACTAAAAGGGCCACACCACCCGCAAGTTTTAGCGTGAGACTTTTTCGCGTCTCTGTTACGTTGCAAATGTTAAAAACATTGCCCCAGCACGAAAAGTATAACGTTTCTCATTGGATGGACAGAATTTTTGTAGGTGGAGCTTAAGGTTAACATTGAGACCCTGATTGGTCAGTTGAAAACACAGCCAGATAGCTTTTTTAAAACCAACTTCGGTAAATTGTAGTAAAGAGAAGTTAGGAGAGAGTTGCTTCCGAGACGGCGAGCTGTGTGGAGCTGTGCTATCCTCCGCCCCCTGACGAACACTGACAAGGTAATGAACGCACGCGATGTCGCATTTTTAAGCGCATAAGGCTTCACTCAGAACTGCAGAAGTCTCATCTGTTACATCCTCTTTTTACGTAATACTAGTGTCCATCGTCAATTAAATCTCATGGTGTTCACGTTTGCTACTTGAAGTAAAAAATCTGAAACGCGATGATTTTTCTGTTATATGATTATTGAGAAACCACATCAGCCACTGTAATTTACGACAAGTTAGATAAGTAATTAAAGATAATTGAGGGTCACTGTAGACCATTTTGATAGTTTTCTCTTTTATGAAACTTAACTTAAATTTAGGTTATAGATGTGATATGGCATAGGTCATCCTTCGATCCATTGTAGAACTTGGAAACCCATTCAGGGAATATTCGTTCACATTTTTGTTGAACGCATTTGGTTTTTATCATCCTGTATTAAAATATTTCCTTTTATCAATAGTGCAATTTATAAACAATGTTTTGTGAGTAGAATAAATTTTGCAATGGTAAACTTAACTGCTTTTGCGACGTTATTTTACCAGATAATTAAAAATAGGAAAGCCTTGAACCCCTTCCACTAAATTTAGTTAGTATTAAGATTCTTTTACAGGGAGTGCAGTGGAGCTGACGCTGAAATCATTAAGTATTTGATTATATCATCGCTAGTCTCACTGAACTCTTCTGAACTCTACATGTCATGTGTGGTCTGGCGTCTCTTTACCAGCAACAGGTCCCAGGTTCAAACTAGTCAATTCCCTAAAAAACACGCTCAGAGCGTCGTTGCGCGAAAGTGGTAGGGAGACACGACTTAGAACAAACAGACACCACACAGAATGTTAGAAACTCTTAATCAAGAGCAAAGAGCACTAAAGCGAGCTGACTTGTGTGGCCGGCCGTTGTGGCTGAGCGGTTCTAGGCGCTTCAGTCCGGAACCGCACGACTGTTACGGTCGCAGGTTCGAATCCTGCCTCGGGCATGGATGTCTTTGATGTCCTTAGGTTAGTTCGGTTTAAGTAGTTTTAAGTTCTAAGGGACTGATGACCTCAGATGTTAAGTCCCATAGTGCTCAGAGCCATTTGAACCATTTTTTTGACCTGAGTGATGTGGTGGAAGAGGTGATGGGGGGGGGGGGGGGGGGAGCGGAAGGAAGCAACTATTGTATATAAGTTTCGTGGAAAGGTATGGGTGGAGAAAATGTGTATATTAATCACCAAATATACTAATATTTCTACTTTATAATAGGTACCAGCCACGTTCAACGTATTTAATTGCAGGTGAATCGTTTGAGTTTCGTGCATACGATTTTGATCTCACGCAGTTAACGTACAGATACATGCGTATACATTTCGTACATACATTTTTAATAGTTTTTCACTGTAGCTAGTAAAACTAGAAAAAACCAGACAAGTGCGAGAAGGACTCGCGTTCTGAGGTTTCCGAACAAATTTATTTACGTGTGTAGATAGTTCATCAAAAGGTTTTGATAAGTGAGTCTGCGAGTATCAAAATATGTAACACATATGGCCGTATCATTTGATTGCATTGTCTTCAAATTATTTGCATAGCCAACGGACTGTAGGCCTTAGTATTTCGCATAAGTTTCAACTTGATTCTTATAGCCATTCCTGAGAAAAGAGGGTATTTACAGATGGGCGTATCTTTTGATCGCAGAGACTTTTCTACTTGCCGCCATGGTGGCCGAGTGGTTCTAGGCATTTCAGTCTAGAACCGCGCTACCGCTACGGTATCGGGTTCGAATCCTGCCTCGGGCATGGCTGTGTGTGATGTCCTTAGGTTAGTTGGGTTTAAGTAGTCCTAAGTTTTAGGGAACTGATGACCTCAGATGTTAAGTCCCTTAGCGCTCAGAGCCATTTGAACCATTTGACTTTTCTAATTAACTTTTTCACAACGCCGAGGGACCATAGACCTTAGTATCTGGCATTAATTTCAACTTGATATCTCTAACCCGTCCATGAGAAAATGGAGACTTAACAGGCAAAAAGGACAACAAATGGAAAAAGAATATTTTTGTGTAATGCAATTACAAATTAACAATTCTTGGATTTTTTATTTACTTGTACTACGAAACCTTGTTTTTTGCCAAGTTTTACCATTCTAGGTCAACGGGAAGTACCCTATATGTCTTGATGAGTCAGTTTGCAAGTTTCGAAATATGGAGACATACATTATCGTACCTTTTGACTGCATTGACCTAGAAGGTTAAGTTTTTCGTGTTGTCAAAAGACCTTAAACCTTAGTACGCTACATAAATTTCAACCTGATATCTCTACCCGTTCCGGAGAAACAAAGCTGCTAACAGTCGGACAGACAGGAAATCGGACGAGACGACAAAGTGATGATATAAGGGTTCCCTTTTTCCCCACTGACGTACGGACTCCTACGAAACAACGGTAACTGAAGGAACAATGCTACAATAGGCTTATAGAACCCAGTGCCAACTGTTGTCTTCAGGTGTAATCGGAATACCCGCAAACGGTCGAATATTTTGACATTTCACGTCAAGTGGCTCTGCGTAAACTTTCTACTAATTTATAACCATTACAGGTTGTTGCCAAACTGATACTGAATTTATGTGTCTGCCTGTGTGGTAGGCGAGTATTTGCGTTCGATTTCGAAGCTTATTTTTCTGGAGGTTCGGGGGTATAGCTGTCTTCCCGTCTTCCCCGCTGCACATGCCCTTGTTAGGCACACTACTATGTATGCAGAACTCGTTAGTTTCTTTGCATGCACTTGAATTTTTCGAGCTTTGGATACTTTTTCTCGGATTTCTGAGTTCCTCCTTCCCCCATCTCATGTTTCATCCATCAGAGAGAAAAGATGCAACCGTTTCCAAAATACTTCCGCAAGTTAGTTGCAATGTGCTTACCTACACTTCAGAGATAACGCGTGAGACAAGATGAGTAAAAACCAAGTATGCGGTACTGAGCAATCCTACGAAGCCTTATCTGATCGCAGGAGTGCCGGAAGCCACCAAGTTTAATACTTTTAAAAAAGTTTTCTCGTTTTCTTTTGCTAATGATCCTCCGTTCCTGAATGATTACCTTCGCAAACGATGACACATGTTATTCGGAAACGATCAGTCTTAGTGTAAGTATTCTGATTTACAGTGTGTGATCAAAAGTATCCCGGCTGAAAATGACTTACAAGTTCGTGGCGCCCTCCATCGGTAATGCTGGAATTCAGTATGATGTTGGTCCACCCTTAGCCTTGATGACAGCTTCCACTCTCACACACATACGTTCCATCTGGTGCTGGAAGGTTTCTTGGAGAATGGCAGCCCATTCTTCACGGAATGTTGCACTGAGGAGAGGTATCGATGTCGGTCGGTGAGGCCTGGCACGAAGTCGGTGTTCCAAAACGTCCCAAAGGTGTTCTATAGGATTCAGGTCAGGACTCTGTGCAGGCCAGACCATTACAGGGATATTATTGTCGTGTAACCACTCCGCCACAGGCCGTGCATTATCGTGTTGAAAGACGCAATCGCGTTGCTCTTCAATAGAGGGAAGCAAGAAGGTGCTTAAAACATCAATGTAGGCCTGTGCTACGATAGTGGCATGCAAAAGGACAAGAGGTGCAAGACCCCTCCATGATAAACACGACCACACCATAACACCACTGCCTCCGAATTCTACCGTTGGCACTACACACGCTTGCAAACGACGTTCACCGGTCATTCGCCATGCACACACCCTGCCATCGGATCGCCACATTGTGTACCGTGATTCATCACTCCAAACAACGTTTTTCCCCTGTTCAATCGTCCAATGTTTACGCTCCTTGCAGCAAGCAATGCGTCGTTTGGCATTTACACATCTGATGTGTGGCTTAAGAACAGCCACAGTTTTCTCACCTCCCGTCTAACTGTCGTAGTACTTTCAGTGGATCCTCATGCAGTTTGGAATTCCTGTGTGATGGTCTGGATAGATGTCTGCCTATTACACAATACGACCCTTTTCAACTGTCGGCAGTCTCTGTCAGTCAACAGACGAGGTCGGCCTGTACTCTTTTGTGCTGTACGTACCCCTTCACGTTTCCATTTCACTATCACATCAGAAACAGTGCACCTAGGGATGTTTAGGAGTGTGGAAATCTCGCATACAGACGTATGACACAAGTGACACCCAATCACCTGACCACATTCGAAGTCCGTGAGTTCCGCGGAGCGGACTTCTGCTCTCACGTGACGTCTAATGACTACTGAGGTCGCTGATAAGGAGTACCTGGCGGTAGGTGGCAGCACAACGTACCTGTAAGAATGCTGTATTAGGTTACTTCCTCAAGATCTGTGAAAAATCCGTAGCGTTCCATAGAGCGTTCCTCTATCGTAGATTGTTGAGTTTAAATGTAGCAAGAAGATTGTGTTGTACATGGTTTTCGTCATCAACTGTTTTTCCTTCCTCGATCTAACACCGTTGCATTTTAATTATAGTGACCACACTAGTACCATAGTCAGAGAATGAGATCTTTAGTATCTTCATGGAAAAACTGATACATGAAATCTACCGTACGTATATGTATCAGTCATTACCTTTCATGTCTTTTAAGTCTGTAGCACAATTCATAAAAATTATACAGTTAGGTGACGGACGACATGTTATTATTACTACACAGTTCTTACAACACTGAAAAAAGAAAAACATTAGAAATAGGCAACGATATTGTAAGTACAACATTTTTAGCAAAGGATTCAATGAAAAATTAATTTTGTTGAGTGACGACTTCAGCTAAACATCCACAGAGCTTCATATGCAGCAGAAGCTTGTATTAAACGTTTACACATTTAATTGTTAGTAAGGCTGTTTATGGCGACAGGCTCAGTTCCACCTGTGCTAAAGGAAGATACTGAATTGCTTCAGATTAAATTCCGTACTCACTGCGTATTTTTGGTGTAAGTGTTTTAAGAGCAAAAGGCAATTGTTTAAAATTAGAACAGTTGCAAGTCGAGTTTCAGTTCGTAACGTCAGATTTTACAATTTCCAAAGACAACTTTGATGTTTGACAGTAAATGCGTTCAATATTAAAGTCACAGGATTTTCATATACATGAAAATATTGTGTAAGACATAAATACAGGATATTTAAATCTGTTAAAGGACATTTTCGCGAGTGGCTGTGCACTTGTTCTCTGCATATATTGCGTCGTACTTCGTAAGTTTACTGTTTTTCCGATCACTTAATCGTCGCGTCTTTCGACTCCGCAGATTGAAATCATAGACAAATCATGCAACTCAGATCACTATAGATCATGTGAGAAGCTATAATACTTCTTCTTGTTGTGTTTCACGCTCAGTGAACGACGGTATCATTACTTCTCACTTGGATGAAGTAGGAGAAGAAACCGTCTTCTTTATTCATCTCAAGGTGTTTGGACTGACTGTGTGTAAGGCCAAACGGAACTACACAAACAAAATGTAGAAGGCTGTGCAGGGATACTTCCTTAGCATTCTGGTATAAGGTACCGGTGGTCTCATGTGGTTCATAACAGAGCAGTTGCGTTTCGTCTTATACCTTACCCCCGTTTGTTTTTATATCTCTGTTTAACTGGAAATATCTACGCACCAGCGCAAATGTCGGCTGAAGACTCCGCATGTCTTGTTTGGATAGAAATTCATTCGAAGCCCGTCACGCTACTGCTGCTGACAACGGAAAAGCACACTTTACTCTTCGCCCTCAAACTTGCAGTCTGCTCGGGTCTGCCTCGGTTTTGTTTTTCGTGCAGGGTTAGTTGTACGTTAAGAGTCATGCACAGCACTACTGGATAGGTTTACTGAGGAGTAGTTGGACGATACCCAACTCGTACATGGCTCTACTTAAGGGAATCGAAGAGCAGCACAAAAACGCGGTGCAGAACAGTATGCAAAACACATCTCTCTTATATTATTAATATGATTATAGATGTCACCTTTGTTAAGTTAAAGATCTGGAATTACATCATCACATGATTAAATAGAGAGTAGCCAAGTGGAACCGCGCGCGACCGCTAAGGTCGCAGGTTCGAATCCTGTCTCGGGCATGGACGTGTGTGATGTACTTAGGTTAGTTAGGTTTAATTAGTTCTAAGTTATAGGGGACTGATGACCTCAGATGTTGAGTCCCATAGTGCTCAGAGCCATTTGTAGCCAATTAGTTAGGAAATAAATCTAGAAAATATGCACAAAACATACACTATCTGACCAGTTCCATCCGGGCACCTACTAGTGGACATAAATACGAGATTTGTCCAACCTCGGCTTTATAATGCCTTGAACTCTGCTGAGGACACTTTCAATGAGGCGCTTGAATATCGTCGGAGCAATGGTAGCCCATTCTTCCTCAAGAGTCGAAGCCAGTGCAGCTAGTGATGTTGAACGCTGGAGTCCGGAGCCAAGGCATGGGGAATCCTTGGCGACACGCGTGCCGTGTTCACACACTTACTTGACTCGACGGCAGCGCTCTTAGCGGCTGAAGTCAAACACATAGCGTCCTTGACGTTAATATTTATGGAATAACGCACCGAAATGCTTTATGACAGGGTGCATTGTCATAATGATTCAAACAATCATCGTCTCCGAACTCTTCCACCGCGCTGACAACTGGATACTGATCTTCCTTAGTTTGAACTCTTCCTCTGCTTTTTGCAGTACATAATGCTGTAAAATGTTTCACATCTGAATTCAATAGTTTCTTAAGCGTAATAAGGGAACTACAGCCTAACGAAGAAAAACACCCCTACGCCATACATAAGGCCACCTCCTTCTTGCTTGAGTGACTGCGCTGCACATGGCGGCAGGTGACATTTTCGGTTCACTCACCAAGCCTCAGACCCTGCCATCGGAATGCCACAGAATATAGAGTGATTCGATGCAACTCGTTTCTATTCATCGACTGTGCAGTGGTGTCGCTTTTTTCACCACATCAAGCGTCACTTTGCGTTGACTACAGAAATGTGTGGCTTCTGAGAAGCTAACGACCATTGTACACCATTCTTTTTAACTTCCTAAACATACTCATTGTACTAGTTGGACTCATTCTAGCATTTTGGAACTCTCGCCTGATTCCTGACGCTGATTTCATTAATTTTTTTGCAATTACCCTCCGCAATGCTCGACGGTCCCTGTCCCTCAGCACAGTCCATCTTTATTTAATTATGGTTGTTCCCTCATGTTTCCACGTGACACAATCACATCATCAACTGTCGAGTTTGGCAACTTTAGGAGGGTGTAAAAGACCTCTCATGAGTTTGTGGCTCAGGTATCATCCAGAAACTAGAGCACGTTGGAAGTAACTGAGACCTCTTAATTGACCCATTCCCCTTTTACTACTTTCCTACTGACAACACAATAGTCTCCACCTCCTTTTCTACTAGCGGGTCCACATCTCGCGACATCTAGTGGTCAACTGCGTACTACACAGGGCTGCTCAGACACTTTTGATCAGAAAGTGTATGTGAAGTGTTCGAGAAGTATTTCACTAATAGACCCCATTACGTTACCTTGGACGGAAAATGTTCCACAGAAGCGAAAGTGACACTGGGTGTGGGCACAGGAAGTGTATTAGAATGTCTAGCGTTCTCAGATTAAATAAAGGATTTATCAGACAGGATCAGCAACACTATAAGGTTTTTCGCTCAAGATGGAGTTGTGTACAGGAAAGTAGCGCCGTTGGACGATCGTAGGGCATTGCAGGAAGACTTGCACAAAGTTTTCGCTTGACGTAATGAATAAGGACTCTCTTTAAATGTAGATTAATTTAATGTAATATAATGCTTATTAGTATGACGAAAAGTCCACTTTGAGCACGTCTAATTGCATAAGCAAATAGGGGTAATACTGGAAAGCTATATGAAATGGGACGATCACGTTAAACCAGGTTTTGTGAAAGTGAATAGAAACGACAGATGCACTGGTAGGATCCTAACACGTCTGTACAGTGTAACAGAAATGATTGGGCAAGTTAAATGGGAATACTCGAAAGCAAGACGATGTAGTTCTCGCTAAACCTCGTTAGCTGAATTCGAAGAGTACTGTGCAACCATTACGCTACCACCATCGTGTATCTCGAGTTGTGGTCATGGGAATGAGATGAGAGAGGCATACAGAGAATCCTTCCCTCAACATGCGAGTGGAGTATAAAAGAAAATCGAGAATATTGGTGTGATGTGCTATCCACCATGCACGGTACAGTGACTTGCGGAGTATACAGTACGATTCCTTGACGATGTTACAAGCGTTCATAGACGATGGATAAGGGTAAGTGTATCAGTTTGACGTAAGGGACCCTGATCCGCATAAGACCGATCCGAAAGTTGTAAGCGGAAAACGTTTCTTACTCCTCCCCGCTTAAATCCACCTACGTGCACAGTGTTCATCAGAAACGCGTTATCAAGGTTTCCTGCAACATATTCCACTCGTCATTTGTCAGCAGATGTGGTTCCAACGTAATCGAGCCCCAACTCACTTTGGACTGAGGGTTCACGAACACCTGAAAAGTGGATAGGCAAAGGAGATACTGTTTCGTGGCCAGCGTGGTCACCTGATCGCACCGTACTTGATTTCTTCTTGTGTGGACCACGCGACAAGTCTCGTTTACGAGTCACCTGTCCAGTCTGAAGAGGGTCTTCCGGCAAGGACTCCGCTTCCTGCCACACAGTTCAAACGACATCGGGAATATAACGATGAAAACTCTCAAAGCTTTTCAAATAAAGCAAACGTTATTAACGTTCTACAACTTTATTATTCATTCTGCATATGTATTTCTCGACGTAGTAACCCAGGCGAAGACTTCACATAAACACCAAGGAGAGACGCGTTTGTTGACACTGTCAATGCAGAATGTTTGTCTTTTTTGACGGAGCCATAGCTCTACCTCTGCTTGTACCTCTTCATCGCTATCAAAGTGAAGTCTCCGAAGGTATTTTTAAACAGATGGAAATCGGATGTGGTCAAGCTGTCACTGTATGGAGGATGATCAATGACAGTGAACCGAAGGCGTCGGATTGTTGCAGACGTCGCAGCGTGACCTGGCATTGTCAAGCTGAAAGAGAGGTTGCTCCATATGTGGACCAACTCTTAGAATTCGAAACTCGATTATATCACGCTGTTGCTAACACACCGACATGGTCACGAACACAGCACCGTGTTACGCGCTGCAATTCGGAGCCCTAAAGCAGCAGAGGGCTGCAAATATGTAGGCATGAAGAATAAACACTTACAATAATGTTTGTTACAATTACTTATGAGCCGACCGTGGTGGCCACGCGGTTCTAGGCGCTGCAGTCCGGAACCGCGTGACTGCTACGGTCGCAGGTTCGAATCGTGCCTCGGGCATGGATGTGTGTGATGCCCTTAGGTTGGTCAGGTTTAAGTAGTTCTAAGTTCTAGGGGACTGATGAGCTCAGATGTTAAGTCCCATAGTGCTCAGAGCCATTTTTTGAACCAGTTACTTATAATCTTCTCATCGGTTTATCAGACGGAAAACGACAGCATCATTTGTAAACAATCTAAGAGGGCCGCTCAGATTGTCTGCTAAATCCCTAAATATAGATTATGAGCAGCAGAGGGCCTATAATACTTCCTTGGGCAGTGCCAGATATCATTTCTGTTTGATGGATTTCTGCCAATTATTACGAACTGTTTTGAAGAAAAAAAGTCTTACCTGCAAATCAAGCTTTATTATTTTATATTTTGCCAATAACGAGCTTCGCCTTGTTTACGGGCTCTGCATATTGGTTTTCACAACAGGTGTCAACACATATGCTGCAGTCCTTGCAAATGTCTTAGCAAGCAAACGCCGTTGTCAATACTTTAGGAACACTGCGTGGTGCCCTGATATAAAATAGTGTTGAGTATACGGGAAGTCACGTTTAAAATGCTTGAAAGACCTCAAGAGGTAGCTGCACATGTTGAGTTTTAAGAGATATCGCACAGTGCCATGTTAACATTTTCTGATGCATACCTGTGTGCCTGATCCAGCTTTAAGCGTCTCTTCCACTGCGCTTTGTGCAAGGGCACTGCGCGAAGTCTCTTAAAACTCGACAAGGGCAAGTACCTACTGAGGTCTTTTATGTATTTTAGACCAACACTATTTTACATCAGGCAACCACGCAATGTTCTTAAAATACTGAGAACGGTATTTGCCTGCTGACACATTTGCATGGACGGCAGCCTATGTGTTTAACACCTGCTGTGCCAGCCAATCTGACGACGCGTTAAACGATACGAAACGCGTTATTGGCAAAATATAAAACGATAAAGCCTGTTTTACAGCCAAGACTGTTTGTCTCTTCGAAACGTTTATCACTGACTGCTGTATCGTCCCATCATGAAATGGAAAATGTTCTACCACGAGCTGTGATCTTTCCGACAGGAGAGTTACTCCTGCTTGAAATCAACCTTGTCGGCTTCGACGACCGACCATTTAGTAGGATTAAAAAAAGACTGATCCATAAACTCCAGATTGAAAATAACCTCCTTCCCCCAAAACCTGACCCTTTCATGCTCAGTGGTTTTTTCGTTAGAAGTATTTCCTCGTAAATTGTTTTTTGGCACATATTCTCCACCTCTGCTTACCTTGTGATTTCCTGGTGAGTCCTGATACAAAAGCATAATTCGCCGTACATCTCGTCCGCTGTCGCAGTCTTCTGCCCCCGCCCGTAGCCATTTGCTCTTGGGAGAGTGTCATGCGCCTGCAGGTCGGCAAGACGCGAGGCCAAACTTCTGAGTAGTGCGGCAGTGTAGATCATAGTCACTGTGAAGAAGCAATCCATATGCACGTTGATTAAGCCGACGAAGATTACGGATAGAGCCTGTAGCGCGTATGAGAGTTCATACAGGGGGTAAGCGTTCACGTCCGTGAAAGGGAGTTGCTGCAGGGGTAGTATTCTAGCTTCCGGTGGGGCGGCGAGGGGTGTCGTCAACCAGATAGAGAGCAGGAAACAATTGTACAAGAGCAAGCCCCTCGCGATGCGAACGGCCCGTTTCTGGGCTGCCGGGAATATAGCCTCAAGCAACGGCCGCCCGTGAACGGATTCCCTCTCGGCTGCCACTAACGCGTCCAGCCAACGTACCAGGCGACAGTACTTGCGCTCGTGACGCAGGAAGAATGTCACTTTAAGAACGCCTACTATGACTACCGAAACGTTGGACAGCGCCAGCGTGTAGGCCTCCATGTCGCCACTTAGCGTACACAGGTTGACCACCGCTTCTGCAAAGTGCCCCAAGCACAGCGCGATAAAGAACGCTGTCAAAGTTCGGAATAACAGCGAGCCTGGGAGTGGCCACAAGCAAAGGAGGTGAAGGATGCGCAGGTCGTACTTCAGTACTGAGTGCGCCGTGTATTGCCACGTCAGCGGCTCCGTCTCTTCCAGATCGCAGCCCATTAGTGGACAAAGACAATACAGGTGAAAAACTAGCTCACAACGGAATCTACCGAGCTTTAGAAAACCCCTTCTTATCTTAAATCTCACCGGTAGTGTCACAAATGACAAGAACGGACGCGCTCTCTCAAGTTCCTACGATCTTCCCTGCCACGTCTGTGGTACTTATAACGAGCAACACAGATCAATACAGATACCGACACAGTTATTTGTAACACTGTTTACGGACGATTGGACTAACCTCAGTGGAGATCACAGAGAATTCTTGATTAGCGTAACAAAATCCCGTAATTAATCTCGCACAGGGCAGAGAAGAGACTGCCTTTATGTCACTGCTACGCGCCCACCTCACAGCATCGGCTCTACGTCAATTACTCAGGATCGCTAATATTCCACTACCGGACTTAAACACCACCGACAAATAAGTAATCCATTCTGGTGGCTAGTTCCTCGTGGCCAGTCTTCTGTAGAAATCGTATTTCAAAGGGAATACTCCTCTCGATAGAAATTATATTTCTCATCTCACGAAACAAACGAGGAGAGTTAGGATTGAATTGTTAATCAAAGACCATTAAAACTATTCGTAATTGCAAGCCGATTGTAAACACAGCGTACTCCTACGGAGCTGGGTCTGCCTCGTAAGCTAATTAATGAGTCATTTTGAACTTCTGTTTTGTAATTTATTTTCGAGAAACATTGTTTACTAGAATCAGTAAACTGTCTATAATACTGGTTGTTACCCTTTGTTGTTTAGCAGAATCGTTTATGCACAGGTACAAGTACGACACAGAAAACAAAAGATCGGTATGACGCAGATGTTTGCTACAAGGAATGTACTCCTTTGTAGCATTACGCGAAACAATTCTTTCGTGCTCGTAAAATGTGCATAATTAATCGTATTGTTTTTCTTTCAAGTATAACATTCGCTGGGTGGAAGAGCGAACCCTAACCTGTCTCAGGTGCAGCTGCGACACCATGAGGAAATAAGAAGATGTTCCTGGTACAGTTCCGTTCGACTGAAACGTGTCATTTTGAATCAAACAAAGCCGGGCATATTCTGTAAGCATTAGCAGCTATACGCCAGTCATGTGCTTTAACGAGTACTACTTAGCCGCTACAGCATCTGTCATTCAATATATGTAAGTTCTTACAGGTATGAAATTGTTACACAAGTTTCCGAGACTTAACAATGGTGTGATGGTAAATCACAAATCATGTGCTTCGTCTAGCTTTTATCTATAGCTACGAAGAGAAATACAAATGGCCGGACTCGTAAGAAAAACTGTAGTGACTGATAAAATCTTATTGGGTTATCAATCGAGTCGTGACGTCATGTTGTCGCCTGAAGATAACGAGTACGAAGCTCTTCGAAACGCCGGGACGTCACGACACGACGGCTCCGTTGGTGACCTGGGGAGGCTTTATCAATGAAATTCGCCGTGGAAGTCTGAACTACTTTCCAGTGTTTGTAAAGAATTATAATGTCTGTGCGCACCACTTAGTAACATGGACGCAACAAAAATGTGTTAATAAAGGAAATAAATTTCCTAAATCGGTCTGCGAAGATTGTGGCAATTTGAATTCAGTATTTTATCTAATTTTGAAGCATATGTAACGAATGCATGTGTTATATTTATGTGAACTCCGGATGTAGTTATTGGTTTCACTGAGTAAGCAGCTGTATCTACTTTAATCTTGTTTTATACTGCAAATTAAGGTACTACAATTTTAGAGATTCGTTGTATATGTGTGTGACCTGAGAAATGAAGACACTATATCTCCCCAGGTATCAACTCTCGACTAGCACTTGTATTTCTGTAATCTTTCAAGGCAAGTTGGTAGTTGAGGCCCAACTTATGCATAGAGTTTATTGAAACTGACACTGAACACCGTGAACGTTGCTTTAAAAATTTCAGATTTTGGTGATGTACTCTTTTTCCGTATGTTTAACATATTAGTTTTTTATCTTTTGTACATCTGGTAATGTATAACTAACACCTCTCACTCTTACGTTCCTTTGATCTTAATTAAAGACTTAGAGATGATAGTTGTCGAAATTTCGTCCTAAATAAAGAAATATGCTACGCGATCTAGATAGCTTTACTCAAAAACCAACCACAAAAATTGTTCCGAAAATCATTTCAGATTGAGTCCAGTTGAGATCTCCAGCTTCCTCTGTTTTCTCCATCATCCCTGATAGATGTCCAATACACGAAGTATTTACAAAATAAGAGACGAACATCACAAGGGCTACTTAACACTCTTCAGATATAAGAAGAGTATATTTTCCAGGAGTGTTTTCCGATTTCACTCTTCATATATTTCCAGGAAAGGCTTTCTTTAGTTAGTGGCTTTGATACAATTTTTGACAGAATATTACAATTACTTAATATAATGAATACCATACATAGTCAGTTATTTACCTCGAACGATGTGAAATACGTCTTGTAAATAATATCTACACGGATTGATTGCTAAATTGTAGTTGTTGCACTCCTCTTTGGCTTGTGAAGATAATATAATATTTAAGGATGTCATATTTGTATAAGTTTATAGATTTATATTTTGGCATATTAGTTACCAAATGTGTCTTGCAGCACTCACGAAAAGAAATGTAAGCGGTTTTTTTGTGTGTGATATTCTAGATATTACAACCGCCCGAATTTGTCAAGGACTCAAGTCCGCATTTTTTTGTGTTAAAGCACAACAGATCTCAATAATTTGAGGATTTCAGAGAAGAAAAAACAGATTACACACATAATGCCTATTCGCCTATTATTGCCAGAGCTGTGAATGTTTATATCTGAAGTACTGGACTCGCCTTCATTCTGCTGCTAGTACCTCAAATATTATTTTTTGTATGAAGCTGTCCTCAACCCAAAGGTTGGTTTGAATACTGCAGTGGTTTACTAGGCTTGGTTATTTTATAGTTCATAAGCGCTTGGTTTCATCAATCTTTGAACTTACTTAGTCGGCATTATTGGTTAAATTTGGCCACTTCGAGAATAATTTCTGGTTGAGTTGTTTGCTAGTAAGCCTACCGACCAGATCATGGATTGATATACGGTCAATATGGCTCACTGTTCACCTAGCGGTGACATCCACTCTGATTGTTAAATTAAACTTTATTTAAAGCTAACCTGATTTGCATCCTCATAGTGGCGCTACAAGTATCACTCTTATGCGACCGGAGAGAAAACTGAACAGATATCATCTTTCTGACGTAGAAACACAGCTACCAACTTCCGTTTATGTCTCACAACTTGTTCTTGATGTTGTTACTTTATTCCGTCAGGTTTTAAAGTTTGCAAGCATACTCGTGTGGTGTGTGTCTCAGCCCCTGCAGAGATATCCTGTTGAAACTCCTTCAACCAACGGCCAATGCTTTTCTTGGTGGTTCAATACCGGATTGGAGACAAATGCTTTCTGCTCTTACATTTTCGACTCACTTTCTCCGAAGTTAAAAGCGCAGAAACCTTATACTCGATGGTAACCATGTTACTCACAACTGACGCAAACTAGCTGTCTGTTGGCACGAGCACTTTAGCGGCCACTAATAGTGGTAATCGAAACCTTAGATCCTTTTTTCAACGAGTGTAAATTATTCATACCCCATTTATATTTCATGAGATAAAAGATAATTAAATTATTACATCTTTTTTACTGATCCTGTTTTTGGAGTAAATTGTTGGGGACAGCTCTTGTAATCACCTTGCGGACAGGGGAAATTTCCTAAAATCTAGGTCAGAGTTACTGATTTGTGTCAATTAAAACACCTTTTGCCTGGATGAATGAGTGTAGTAAATCATTCAGATGAGTTTCGCCTTTGTTAACAAGTCAATATCAATGTGTCTCCGGGAATGCCATATTATGTTTGTTTATAAGCATTGATTTTAGACTTAAAGCAGTTCATACTTAAATCTTAAAGTAAAGTGCAAGGGCACCTACAATTAAATCTGCCTCATTTCTTGATGACTGTGCTGCTTTCACTCCTATGGTAACATGTTCAGAGTTACATATTTTTCCGTTCTTTTGCAAGTCATTAATATATTTTAGTAGAGATTTTTCGCTTTCACTGAACTCTTTGCATATACTGTGGCTGATACTATAGATTCACTGTAATTGACTTCACTTTAATAGTAAACAAACTTTACGTGCCATTCTTGATCCCTAGTGTGTCATTGAGCACGTGCAACGTGCACAATAATAATATAAAAAACAGAACAGGGGTTAATTACTATAGCAGATATGGTTATGGCCAGCATATTGTTCAGTTTGATGGTAGATGTGTGGTAAGAGGTGGGTAGCTGACTACATATTGGGAAGAGGGTTGGTAAGGAGGAATGATTGTCTTTTGTTTTGTTTATTTACTATGCTATGAATTAGTGTATACAGTGAGCTGTTTTTCGTGTTCACCTAGTCATTTAACAGCAATTCCCTTTTGTGATGTCCCTTCCCTCCTTCTTCACTCGCCGGGAAGAGACGCGACTCGTAACGATGTTCGTCCCCGTCGGTGTGACGTGGAACAGCACCTGTAACTCTCGTAAGAACACAACTGCTCGCGTGGGTTAGAAATATTATGTTACCTGTTCACAGCAGTCTTCTTAGTTTGCGTGAACTCGTAAACTGCAACCGTTTATTTTTATTTTTTGCCCGGTTAGTTCCGTGATGAAATAAAATATTGATTCTTGATTTCATCATTACGGTCGTTTTTCACATCATATATAGCGAGGATGAAATTTGCTATCCACTATTCCGTTGCTATGCCGTTGCTACGTCCAGTTATTAACAACGGTCCGACGTAACTCCAGAGATAACTTATGTTGGAGTAAATTTTTTTTTTAATACGCCGTAATACTGGTTTAAACTAATGACTCTTCACTGTCCATTATTCATGTACTCCCTTAGTCACTTAAAATGTTTAAAGAGTTAGGCGACACGTAAGATTTACCTTTTGACTCAGATTTTATTGTTCTTTCTGTAATTAATTGTTTGTCCCTACAGCACAGGCACACCGATGTGTCATTCAAGATTAACTTCTGTTCAGTTCAGAAATCGTGACGTTGACGACAACTTCTGACTAATCGGCGAACTTGTCTTTCTTCGTGTCTTCGTTTTATTGTGTCCTACTCAAGACTACGAATTGTTTCTCTATCGTTGATCCATCGCTATCAAGACTTGTAACTGTTCATCAGTACGAAGACAAAATCCGATAAACCAATATCACTCAATCGAAGTCTAACACTCGTCTTACTATACTGTCGCGTTGAGAACGGTAAAGATTAACTTTCATCAGTCGAATGACTGAGCAATACTTCAGTCTCTACCTCACGAATTATCAAACTTCCAATACTGAAACAATCTAATAGCGTTTGCGTCCAGACAACTATCGCAACAGTACTCTAGAGCGACTCAAGAGAAACTAACTAACTGAACATTTCCATATCCGAGTTGCATTGTAGTCGCTATTGATTTCCTTTTCGATGGGGCTGCAACTCTCTTCCATGGTAAATGTTATCTTTGACTGAATTAATTTCTTGGGTTTAACCTTCGTTCATATGATTTTGAATTTATTCTGTAGATGTTTGATAAAGAATCTATGATAATCCTTACCTTTTATCTCACCTTTTTGTATGGTATTCTCAGTATTTGAATGATATAGGTGTTAATCAAAATATTACCAGTGTAGATTTTATCATCAATAGTTGTCGTCACTGCCAAGATGACTCACTTCCCTACTTTAAGTTTCCACAAAGTTTGTTAATTGGGGTTTTCTGTCCTTGGGGCGTTACACTTTTTGTCTGTGTTTTGTGTACATGTTAGTTTTCTTTTAGAGTTATAATGTGACTTTTACTATGTAGTCTAATTATTTTCATTTCTTTCTCTTCTGTAGATGACCTGTGATTCATTTCCATCAAGTGCTCTGAAAATATTGAGAGGCTTGTCCCATATTTCCAGGCTCTGATATGTTCTATGCATCGAAAGTTGAATGTTCTACTAGTGTGTCCCATATATCTCTTATCTCATGTATTACATTGTAATTAATGTATTTCTGCTTTCTGGTTGATTTTATTTTCTCTTTTTAGTTTTAGGATGTACTTCTGGACTTAACTCTCTGTATGGAAAGCAATGTTCATATATTGTCCTTTGAAATTTTCCATTATTTTATGTGTGAATTGTGATTGCATGTCACTATGTACCATCTTATTTCTTCTTTGTTGGTATCACGAGTGTTTTACGCTGTTCTGACAGTGTTTGTGTTTGTCTGTGTGGAGTCATGTTATGCTGGTGTTTGAGGCCCCACATGTCCCATGCTTACAGATTTAATTTCTTTTTTAATTTTGAGGCTAGATTATTGTACCCATTTTTTAGAAGTTTTGTGTAATGGTGTCTAGTTCTTTTTGGCAACATTCTGTGCTGAATGGTGCTGTACTGAATATGGTGCTGAATATCTCAAACTTACTTGTTTCTATGAGACTGGAAAATTTGGAGTTTGGTGTATGATTGTGTCAGTCCTGTTACTTGTTTCGTTTTTTGATTTGTTTCCGCTTTTTTTTTTCTTTTGGGATACAATCTCTTTTGGCCATGTGTTTAAGTCTGCATGTAAGTAGTTAGTTTTTGTTGATGGTGAAGTTATTAGGCATGGGGTATTATCCATGTATCTGACCCAGTACAATGTGTTGCATCTATTTGCAATAATATTTCTAAATATAAGTTATTCTACACAGTTTATAAAAATAGTTTCTAATGGTCCTGACACTGGGCAGCCCATTGGTTGCGACTCTCCTTGCAAATAGTATTCGTTATTAAACTGAATTTATGATTGTTACTTCTTATAATCTGAGATGATGTGTTTATCTGGAAGTTGACTTTTAGAATTTGGTCCATGATATTTATTGCTTCTGTCGCTGGTAAGTCAGATTACATACGTTCTATATCAAAGGAGAGTGAGGAAGCTGTCTCTGGGATTTTTATACCTTTTATGAGTTATATTAACTATGTGATGTTGTATAAAGTCCTGCCCTCTTCTCTTGTTTAGTTTTCAGACAGCAGTTTTAACATGAGTGCTACAAGTGTGTAAGGCTGAGCTTTGCCGAAGTTTACAAGGCGTCTTGCCAGGGCTAATTCAGTGGGATTGTTCTGTATTAGTTTCTTTCTTTCTCTGTCATCTAGTGTAAATAGTGTTTTATCTTGGTCTCGAATCTGTTTGTTGGGTATGATTTCAATTTCTTAATTCTCTTTTCTTAAGTAAATTCTTGTATTAGACCAGGGTACGTCATTTTGTCTGAAAGAACTAAAGTATTTCCGTTGTCTGGTTTTTAAGTAATGGTGTCTTTGTTTTGGAGTTTCTTTTCGAGTTTTCTGAGTGTAGTGTGTTATGTCTTCATATTGTTTTTGTTATTCTGCTTTGCCATATTTGTTACAATTTTGTAGAAGTTGAAGTTGCTGTTTTCCTTTTGTCTTTTCGGGTTACAAGAGCTTTTTGATTTTATTTTGAGGTGTTCTGTGTAGTCTTATCTATTCTTGTATTTGCATTATACTTCAGTCCTTTTTGTAACACCTCATTCTCTTTGCTGTTTAATTGCGTGTCTGTGAGATTTGTCGGTCTGGAGTAAAATTGGTGTGTTGCTTTGGTTGTTCATGTTTAGTTATTGTGCTTGTTGTATAGTAAAGCTATTTTACATTTTTTCTTTTATCTTTCATTTCTTTCATGGAAGTTTTCTACAACTTTCAATGTTGTTAACCAGGTAAACGAAAACAGTAATATTTTTAACGTTATATGCATGTTTTAGGTAGGTTTTGTATGTTTCTGTATTTAAGGCTTTATTTTTTTGTGAAGAGATTTGTTTTCATATTTTAGCCACACTTTCTGTGCTATATGAATTATTTTTTGAGCAGTGGTCGAACTGGTTAACTTTTATATTGAAGCAGTTAGGCACAATATCAGTGGATTGACAAATATTGTTGAATTTGAAGTTATGGACCGTTGGATGGTTGGTAAGTTGTATAAAATATAAGTTTACTCTGTTTGAAGATTCCGCCGACGTCCTTTTATCGTCCTTTGTTGCAAGCTATATCCACAGCCAAACTCAACAGCAGCTGTCTCTTCTTACTGGTCCAGGTATACAGTTTGGCCACCACATCTCTGAACCTGGTATAAAGCAGCCCCACCGGAACTATCAGCTCGTAACACAGCTACATCTGTCCCCGAAGAAGTACCCTGACTGTCAATACGTTCTTCTTCTGAACACTCTTCTCTAGCACTATAATAACACGCTTGACGAGAGCTTTATAGTCGTGTGAGCAGCATGCTTACATCTGCAGCAACATTTCATTGTCAATACGCTTATGCTGGGCTCGGAGGATGCGATATCTTAACAGATCAAGGTGGAATTTCATCCAGTATCCACCCTGGTATCGTATACAAAAAGCTGTAGCAGACGCTTTTAGTTCTCAGTTGTTCTGCTCAGTGATCCTAGGATCGTTTGACAGCTGCAGCCTGTCTTCTGTGCAAATGCGAAAAGTTATCTAGTTTCATATTCGACCTACGTGTCTGCTCAGCAGAACTGTACCATTCGTCTTCCGAGTTAAGCCCATTGTAAGTCAGTCGATCCCCAGCCGTAGTGTCAGCTAGTCAACTGGCTAACCCGGTGGGCAGCGCCGTCGAGGGTCCCTTCATTTCTCTAAGAATCCTTCCCTGTCCCCAGTGTATCACCTTGCCTATGATGTGTACAAAAATAACGACAGTTTAGAACAACAAACACAACTCTGCTGGGGTGTATGCGTGACACAGGCCCTCCTCTCCAGTGATGATGAAGATGCTCCCTCCTTATCAAAGAGTCCTCTTCTCCCAATCTTCGGTGAAGGCTTAGCCCTTTCGGCTGTTCCTTCACACGTTCACAGCTCCATTGCTATAGTACAGTCAACGAAAGAAGGCCCCTGGCAGGTAGAAGCGCTGTTGCGAGATTTGAGCTGCAAAGTACAATCGGCAGCAGGCGAAACGATAGTAGTCTATAGAGTTACAACACTGAGGCATTGTCATTGAGATGTATACAAAATCGTATTACATGACTGGTTGAGGCATGCACCCGAACCAGCTGTGCCAAGTTCACTACAGATGTTAGGGATTTTCTTTCGCCGACTACAATTTCTTGCTGGTGCTGATCTGAAACATAAGAAAAAAGTTACCGTACTACATTACAAGAACATGTTATTCCGAGAGTAGTTGTGGCCACTGGTGTTCTGGCGCTGCACACTGGTTCTTTGGTTGATCATCAATTGGTAATGTGATGTTCTAAATTTCTTGCAGAACTAACCTTCCAATTACCCGATCACCTCCTGGAGATAAGGTACTTCGACTACCTGGTGGAGCTCTGCTATCGGGAAATCCAGTGGTAGCTGGAAAGTGATTTTGACACTGTGCAGGCCATCGTACGTGAATCAGCCATGCTTCCCCGTATGACAAACTACATACCCCAAAACAGTGCAGTAGCTTCTTACACAGAACAACACCAAGATGTTGTGAAAGAACTGACGTTAGGTTCAGCAGCGGGAGAAGTTGGAACAGCCTTCCCACTGCTCTCAGTTCCTCGGCGTGTCTGGCCTTGTCTGACGTCTGTGAAGAGTGACACACGGACACTTGGCACTGTTTCCCCAAAGCACATTTCCATCCACGATGTCGATCTGTCTCTGAGTAACGAGGATTTTTTCTTTTTGTGCGGAGGGGAGCCCCTCCATGCCTGCACTAGCATGGTGGCCATCACAAAAGATTGAACTGCCACATCTGCAAATGGTCAGTAATTCAAATCGAGGAGTTCACAGGATTCGGGGCTGCGGTGTTGTCCATACGTTTGGGTAAGCTTACTCACTAATACGGGCCCATCCGGAGTTGATAGTGGACAGAAACGTCAAAGAAGTAGCGGGTTAAGGGCAAAGGGAAACTGGTTGTCTCACTACGTGCTTGGCTCTTCATGGTGTTGAAGTCCAAACTCCATTTTGCCAGCCTCGTCACTGGGAAGTTGCGAGCGGCCTACAACATGCCTTACATAAGCTGGACGTTCGTTCAGCTAGTAAAAGTACCATATCTTCCGATTACAGCGCACCTGCGCTTGTGAACACGTTGACAATTCTGCTATGTACAGCAGTTGAACGTACATCATACGTTACTAGACTCCCTTTAGGATCTAACGCTCCGATACACGTCATTCTATGCCCTGGATGGAAGATTACACCTTCGAAGTAGGGTACTTGCATTCCTGGAATTTGTTACACAAAAGTTTGTGTGAGCGACTGTCATGCCACAAGGAAACAAATGTACGTGAGACGTACACGATCACCGCACTGAAGTAAGTTCGACACTCATTTGCTCCCACTGTTTCCTTGACGAGTTTCAGAAGTAGATAAGAAGCGGCATGGCCTTCTCTGAAGACAAACTGCTTCTCGAGGAGTGCATATAGTGAAGGAGGCTCCTTTCATATAGCTCCTTGAAAACTGAGACAGCGCAAGCAACAGGATACGAGCTTTAGAAATGCCCAAACCTCAGGGAGCTTTATCACCATTAGAAAGGTACTGAGAAGCGCTCAGCAACATGCTTTATGTATCCAGTATCGACTGAGCGTCAATAGAAATGAAATTCTCTGCGAACTTGGCTGTCAGAACATCAGACTTGGTGACTGGTTCACAGACCACATTGCAGCCCTCTTAGAGCGGCGAGATTTTCTGCATACGGTGCAGAAGTGAGTTTGTGCTTTTCCACGAAGGGTCAGCGCCCAGAGAGTGGCTACCCTGCCAGCCCACTCCCGTATTCTGTGCTCCGTAACTGTAACTGTAAACAGACCTGAGATGTGCCGCAGGAGTTCACGCGATCGGTGACAACTGGTGACATGTTCCAGAGTTGCCTAGGGATCTGACATAGCCCTCATTGATTCTGTGAGGTCTTCTCGGAATGCATTCCGGATGACACCCTTCGTGCAGATTTCGTGCTGCCAAGGCACCATACCATCGATGTCTACATCAGATATGACAGGGACGTGATCCAACGACAAGGGATTGTCTGGGCTTGGCGTCACATGATGTGGTACGCCTTTAATAACTGCGATATCTAGGTATGCACTCTTTCACCATTATATGAAGAAGTAGCCTGTGTAGGATCTCACAGAGCCATCGCAAATGCTTCGTGCCATGAAGTGTCGTAGATGTGAATTCCAGGCAGCATGATTGGCTTTAAAGCCACAAGTGACAAGGAACTTGTCATCTAGTGACAGAATCGCCTCAAAGTCTGCCACATCCAATAGACCCTTGAAATACCGCTGGCAGCGATAAAGTTGATCTTGCGACTGCAAGTGATAACTGCCATCGCCGTGGCTTTGATCACAGGGATAGAGTGTAAGATTACTCGGCAGTGACTCAGTAAAGCACACACATAGACTGTTGTCCAGCCACCACCTGCCTCCTTGTCTGTGCGGTAGCAAACGTAGTTTGAGATGAGTGTGAATCACACGTCCACAACCTCCTCACAGAGAACCTGCGGGAATTCTGTGGCTTGTGTGCAGGCACCACTGTCTTTCCACACCCAGACCATGATTCTGTATAATTTTTCTGCCACTGTCGTCTTCTATGGGATACCTGGTGGCAGTCATGACAGCTGAAGGGACTTTGGCGGTAGTACGATGTGGCAATCTCGAAATGAGGTTTGTGATGGACGCGAGGAGTGGATTGTTTCTCCAGGACGCAGGCAACATCTCTGCAGTCGTAGTGAGAATTGCGCACCTTGGCAGCGTTACGTGATACACAGTCACCGACAAGAGCATTACATACCTTAGGAGGGGTCTGCTGTGACTTAGCGATGGTGCCGATCACCTCTGGGAGTGGTGTCGTGGTAAATAGCAGCTATATGTAACTGGTACGGCTGCCTGCTAGCTGGTTGACCCTGGTATCTGGGTAACACAATTGATGTGAGCCGTTGCGACCCACGTTTGTGGTCTAGAAGTCTTGGCCCACTGGGGTTTGCCTGTATCAATTATGGACCAGTCAGCTCCTCTTTTGTATTTACACTCCTGGAAATTGAAATAAGAACACCGTGAATTCATTGTCCCAGGAAGGGGAAACTTTATTGACACATTCCTGTGGTCAGATACATCACATGATCACACTGACAGAACCACAGTCACATAGACACAGGCAACAGAGCATGCACAATGTCGGCACTAGTACAGTGTATATCCACCTTTCGCAGCAATGCAGGCTGCTATTCTCCCATGGGGACGATCGTAGAGATGCTGGATGTAGTCCTGAGGAACGGCTTGCCATGCCATTTCCACCTGGCGCCTCAGTTGGACCAGCGTTCGTGCTGGACGTGCAGACCGCGTGAGACGACACTTCATCCAGTCCCAAACATGCTCAATGGGGGACAGATCCGGAGATCTTGCTGGCCAGGGTAGTTGACTTACACCTTCTAGAGCACGTTGGGGGGCACGGGATACATGCGGACGTGCATTGTCCCTTGCCGGTCTAGGAATGGTAGAACGATGGGTCGATGACGGTTTGGATGTACCGTGCACTATTCAGTGTCCCCTCGACGATCACCAGTGGTGTACGGCCAGTGTAGGAGATCGCTCCCCACACCATGAGGCCGGGTGTTGGCCCTGTGTGCCTCGGTCGTATGCAGTCCTGATTGTGGCGTTCACCTGCACGGCGCCAGACACGCATACGACCATCATTGGCACCAAGGCAGAAGCGACTCTCATCGCTGAAGACGACACGTCTCCATTCGTCCCTCCATTCACGCCTGTCGCGACACCACTGGAGGCGGGCTGCACGATGTTGGGGCGTGAGCGGAAGACGGCCTAACGGTGTGCGGGACCGTAGCCCAGCTTCATGGAGACGGTTGCGAATGGTCCTCGCCGATACCCCAGGAGCAACAGTGTCCCTAATTTGCTGGGAAGTGGCGGTGCGGTCCCCTACGGCACTGCGTAGGATCCTACGGTCTTGGCGTGCATCTGTGCGTCGCTGCGGTCCGGTCCCAGGTCGACGGGCACGTGCACCTTCCGCCGACCACTGGCGACAACATCGATGTACTGTGGAGACCTCACGCCCCACGTGTTGAGCAATTCGGCGGTACGTCCACCCGGCCTCCCGCATGCCCACTATACGCCCTCGCTCAAAGTCCGTCAACTGCACATACGGTTCACGTCCACGCTGTCGCGGCATGCTACCAGTGTTAAAGACTGCGATGGAGCTCCGTATGCCACGGCAAACTGGCTGACACTGACGGCGGCGGTGCACAAATGCTGCGCAGCTAGCGCCATTCGACGGCCAACACCGCGGTTCCTGGTGTGTCCGCGGTGCCGTGCGTGTGACCATTGCTTGTACAGCCCTCTCGCAGTGTCCGGAGGAAGTATGGTGGGTCTGACACACCGGTGTCAAAGTGTTCTTTTTTCCACTTCCAGGAGTGTAGCTTCCACTGAATGAGCTTGAAAAACTGATTCGTCTGTCCTACCTTGCTTCACCTCTACGGTAGAGCGCATAACTGAAAGAGCTTTCGTCACACCGCCTTCACCCTACAGTGTAATATCCTGGTCCCTTTGTAAATCGCAGGTGCGCTTACAGATCACGCAGCCGGCCCAGCGGCCACCTGCTGCTCTCCACAGAGTGCGCACTTAGGTGTGAACTGGATCGAGCAAGAAGACAAGTCTTGCTGCGTTGTCCACCTAAGTAAGCACTTCACACACTTCTCAGGGATGAGAGTACTTGGTTGTGTGTCTAGGCTTTCGGCACCACAAACATTGCGGCAAGCCGCGTTTCGCATGTGGCTTTTCGGTATTTTGTTGTGTTTTTCTTACCAGCAACGCCCATGTACAGCGGCATCTCCTCCCATATCTTTTAAGATCTCAGGCACTCAACAGAACACATGCCGAAGCCTGTTGCTAGTTACTGTATTTAAGAGAAAGGAATACGTAGTGAACTTAAGTTCACAAAATTTTATATCATAGTATCCATCGCAGTATTATATTAGACACATAAACTTGCTGGAGAGGGCAGTACAACTAATGGTCTATCTCAAGGTGGATGACCAATGGACTAGTTGACAGATCTTTGCTCAATTTAGTTGCCATAGAACGATGCACTTGATTTTGTCGTCTCTGACATGCTGCATTTATTCTAACACAGCTCTCTTCCACAAGTGTCCTCCTGAAGTAGAACAACTAGTCCAGTTCTTGGTCTTCTTCTTGATGGATATCCTTTCACCTCATGGTACTGTCTTAGCACCAAAAGGTATCAATTTCTCAATCTACACCTAACGTCCTTACTGAACATCTGCCTCAGACAGAACTCCCTAGGTAAATCCTTCCTAGTAGGTAGCCTTGGCCCACACGGAATGTTAACCAGGTTGGCCGGCCGGGGTGGCCGAGCGGTTCTAGGCGCTTCAGTCTGGAACCGTGTGACCGCTACGGTCGCAGGTTCAAATCCTGCCTCGGGCATGGATGTGTGTGATGTCCTTAATTTATTAGGTTTAAGTAATTCTAAGTTCTAGAGGACTGATGACCTCAGATGTTAAGTCCCATAGTGCTCAGAACCATTTGAGCCATTTAACCAGGTTGCCACCATTTAGGACGTGGACAAGTGTCAATCCCAACTCTGTTCTTGATTGACGGGCCTCCAATTTAATGCAGTTTTTATTTTTAGGTAAATAGTGTTAAGGCTCTCTTCAGCCACTTGAGAGCGATCAAGCACCTGCATCAAGCAGCACTTCAAGGATCATATCACATGTTGCCACCGCCACCCGCCTCACCAAGCCGTCCATGGTATCTACTTCCAGGTAATTACATTATTGTCACAATACTACTGGATTTTAGTGTGCTGGATTATTTTGAAGAGCTCTGATAGTTTATTACGAGCCTACATTTGATACTTCCTTACTGAATTTCTTGACGATATAATGTGGCAGTTCCAACATTATAGCCCTTATTTGTAATTTTTACCTGATCCCTCTTAATGTAGTTTAACGTGTTCTTGTGATAAATAAGCTTCAGTTCTTCATTTCCTTGTAAAAAGCGAAGCTGTGCTCCAACAGTAGGAAGTTGCTGGAGAAAAGAATGTCCTTCTTCCGAGGCTTGCCTACGTCTCTGTGGCCAATCTCCATGCTGTATGGCTCTCGGAACTGTCGCCAGACAGTGTTGACGACGGGTGTCAATGGTCATTCTTGATGCTCCTTTATGTCGATTATCTCCAAGTTCAAGAAAATAGTGCATTGGCTCATCAGACGTTTCATTGAAGTTCCCCTGGTTGAAAGCGACTGTTACCTGGTTAACTGCAGTATCACTTCTGTTTCCACTAAAAACATATCCTGAGATTTTGGGAAGAACCACAGAAGGAGATACATTAACTGCTAGTTCCGACGTTACAATTTTCCAGTATTAATCTGCTGTGATGAAGAAATCACTAGGGAAATCTTCAGTCTCCTCTCTCATGCCCATATCTCCTACGCCTTGTGGTACTGTTGATTGTTATGAGACTTTATTGCCGCTTTCGCAAGTTGTCGCAGGGCTGAAGGTGTTGGTAGAGTATCCCATCATATCAAAATAAAACTTCCTCGTTCACAGGATTGAAAGGAAGAATGACTCAAACAAACTTTAGGTTTCGGTGACATTGAGTTGGATCGTTCGATCATTGACTGATGGATAAAAATATGACCAACTCCCTGTGTCTAAGATTGCACATGTCAGTCGTGACAGTGTCTGTCTGTTACTGCTAGTGTAGTTGCTCTTCCAAACAGCATTTCATACAAGCAATCCAGCTGTCTGCTTACCTCTCATTACTCGTACTTTAGGTACTTAGGCTATGCATGGTCATGTTTAAAACTAATAGCTTAATGTTGTCATAGGTCTGTGGCGTACAAGGCTGCTTTCATGTACCACAGCAAGTTCGCAGAAAATAATTACCTGTAGCTGTGATCCTGCCGTCAAATAGTCTATGCACTAGATAGAATTGTGAGTTAATGAAATAGAAAATAAATGCAAAATAAAAGTTAATGAATAATTTAATAACAAAGATTCTGTTCCAAAGTCTGTACTTATGTTTATGACAGAGAATTATGCTGAATAGTATTTATTCAAGAAAAGTCTTCTCAAATAAACAGGAAGGGTTCCTAAGATATTTAAATTGCAGATGTAAAATACCCTTATCAAATGCAATGAAGTTACGTAGAGAGCATTATGATAATGGTAGCAAATTAACAAAAAGAAATAGTCATCAAAGATGCACGTAAAGTAAGCCCATTTTGTAATCACAATACACAAAATATTCACCAGCACAAAACAGTTCGGAGTTCACCACGATGATGCACAAATTAACACAAGTGATACGAAGAACAGTAACTCATACTTTGTCTACCCTCATTTCTGCAATGCAAGCGGGAAAATTTAGTCCTACTTTGGATCACGTTCAGAAGTTAAAGTATGGTAGCCGCCATCACCGTTCCGCATCAATCACGTATATAACTGAAGCATCCACATTACATTCGAAAAGTTCCAGTCACCATTTGACTCCCATAGTTTTCCGCTACTGTCTGCTTTTCCACTTCCGAAAATTACCTTGAGCAGATAAAGAACCAACTCGTGATGGTAACGTCTTAGACCTCCTGGCAACAAACAGACCTGAACTTATCGAATCAGTTAACTTAGAGGAAGGTATCAGTGATCATAAGGCTGTGACGGCATCTATGACGACGGGTCCTACAAGAAATGTTGAGAAAGGTAGAAAGATATATTTGCTCAGCAAGGGTGACAGGATACAAATTTCAGAATATCTGAACAGTCAGCATCAAATATTCGGTGATGAGGACGAAGATGTGGAGAACAAATGGAAAAAATTCAAATATATCGTTCAATATGCCCTAGACAAGTATGTTCCGAGTAAGGTTTTATGGGATGGGAAAGATCCACCATGGTTTAATAGCCGTGTTACAAAAGCGCTACGTAAACAAAGAGCACTTCATCTCACATTCAAGAGAAGTAAAAACCTAACTGACAAACAAAAGCTGAACGAAGCGAAAATGAGCGTAAGGAGAGCAATGAGAGAAGCGTTCAATGATTTCGAAAGTAAGAAATTGTCAGCCGACCTGAGTAAACACTCTAAGAGATTTTGGTCGGCTGTAAAATCAGTAAGCGAGTCAAAATCACCTATTCATTCTCTCAGCGACCACAACGGCACCGAAAAGGAAGACGACAGAGAGAAGGCAGAACTAATGAATTCGGTCTTCCGAAGTTGTTTCACCGCGGAAGATCGTAACACTGTCCTTCCTTTCAATCGTCGTGCGACCGTCGAAATGGCAGATATTGTGATAACCGATCGCGGAATTGAAAAGCAGCTACAATCGCTTAGTAGTGGAAAGGCTTCAGGACCAAATGAGATACCTGTAAAATTCTACAAAGTCTATGCGAAAGAACTTGCTCCCCGTCTAGCAGTAATCTATCGTATATTGCTTGAGCAACGAAAGGTACCTAACGACTGGAAAAAAGCGCATATAATTCCCGTTTTTAATAAAGGCCGTAAGACAGATCCACAAAATTACAGACCTATATCGTTGACGTCAATCTGTTGTAGAATAATGGAACATGTTTTATGCTCAGAAATTATGACGTTCTTTGAAAATGAACTGCTCCTCTATAAAAGTCGACATGGATTCCGCAAACAGAGATCCTGCGAAACTCAGCTCGCTCTGTTCCTCCATGAGACCCACAGCGCAGTGGACAACCGCCTTCAGCCTGATGCGGTGTTCCTTAATTTCAGTAAGGCATTTGACACCGTCCTGCAATGCCGTTTAATAATAATAATAATAATAAAACGAGCTTACGGAGTATCGGAGCACACCTGCGACTGGATTCAAGACTTTCTTGCAGATAGAACTCTACACGTCGCTCTTAACGGAACTAAATCGACAGATGTAAAGGTAATATCCGGAGTACCACAGGGAAGTGTGATAGGACCGTTGCTGTTCACAATATATATAAATGATCTAGTAGAAAGCTTCGGATGCTCTTTAAGCCTATTCACAGATGATGCAGTTGTCTGTACGAAAGTAGCAACGCCAGAAAATAGTAAGAATTTGCAGAAAGACCTGCAGAAAATACATAAATGGTGCAGACTCTGCCAATCGACCCTGAATGTAAATAAATGTAACATATTGCGCATAAGGTGGAAAAGAAATCCACTACTGTACAGCTACACTATTGACGACAAGCAGAAGGAGACAGCGTCTACCGTAAAATACCTAGGCGTAACTATCCAGAGCGACCTTAAGTGGAATGACCATATAAAACAGATAGTGGGAAAAGCAGACACAAGATCAGATTCATCGTAAGAAATGTAACTCATCCACGAAAGAAGTGGGCTATAAGGCGCTTGTTCGCCCGATTCTTGAGTATTGTTCATCTATATGGGATCCCTATCAGGTAGGACTGATAGAGGAGATAGAGAAGATCCTAAGAAGAGCGGCGCGTTTCGTCACGGGATCATTTAGCTGGCGAGAGAGTGTTACGGAAATGCTAAACAAACTCCACTGGCAGACATTACAAGAGAGACTTTGTGCATCACGAAGAGACTTACTACTGAAATTTCGGGACAGCACTTCTCAGGAGGAGTCAGACAACATATTACTCCCCCCCCCCCCCCCCCCCATACATCTCGCGTATTGACCACAAGCAGTAAATTCGAGAAATTAGAGCCAATACAGAGGCTTACCGACAATCATTCTTCCCACGCACTATTCGCGAGTGGAGCAGGATTGGAGGTACCGAAAGAACCCTCCGCCACACGCCATTAGGTGGCTTGCGGAGTATGATGTATATAATGTAGATGATGGCTGAAGGCCGTCCCCACCAAAAACACGTGGTTCTTAAGCTGTACAGGCATGATCTGACTCAACATGACGACTTCCCAGACTAACCTAACAAAGTACAATAATATTTTAATAAAGAAATGCCAAACATTTGGTTACAGTCCTCTCACCTCCGATAAATATATAGTTGGTTCATAAATAAATAAGCCAGTATTCTTGCAGAAGTACATTCATACTAAATAACTACAGATTATCGCTAAATGTTATTAAACAATTATTTATGCCTTCTTAACAAAAGCGCCTTTCATTTCTCTTTTCAATTGTGGTGCCCGCTAACACATGAAATTGATCACTTTTAAATTAGCACAGATTTCCAATAGCTCCTACAATCAATATTTAAATAAAGTTATTGGAAAAATAGTAAACTTTTCACTAAATAAAAACACAAGTATGACAAAATATAAGTTACCGATGCTGTGTTCATTTGCTGTGTAAGTGTAGAGAATACGACGTTCTAACAAAGATTCGCATACTGAAAAAGTATAAAAAACGTAATAAGTCAAGAAATAAAATAGATACAGGTAAGTAGCTATCAGCTGCGATGGTAATTATAGTGCAATGCTATCATCTGAGATACTGTGTGTTGGAATCCCATGAAGTGTTTAAAAATTGTTAATTCAGAGGCTCATTGTGACAACATTTAGTCACCGTAAATTGCTAACTTTTGTCGTTTTAAATATCTTGAAATTATTATTGTGTCACTGGATGCGCCTCATTTTTCTCGGGTCGCCGACGTATTCAGATTTACTTTAAAATTTGTTTGTTAATTATTATAAATTCTCAAAGAGCTATAAGAAGACATCTTTCATCTTGTCTGACACTCTGTCACTTTTGGAACATTGTCTGTCCTATTAAGCGTCAAAATTCCCCGTACCGGGATTTTCTGCATTTTCGGCAGAGCCTCTGTGCCCGCAGCTGGGCTCGCCAGCGACGGTCGCTATCTCTGGACTGACCGCGGCGCTTTGGCTGCCCTGGGGCTGTCCGCCAGCACTCAGACATTCAACAAATTCGTCTTACCTCGTACCCGCACTGGGCGATCGGTTAGCTCTCCTAAATATGCGTAACGTGACACAGTTTACCACTACCAGCCAATCCTCTGATACTCGCATGATCAATCTACAAGTATGTCAAGTTGGGAGTCGTTATTTCAGTCTTGTACACTGCTGGGAAGAGGCTGCTGCAGTTGTGTGGTGGTGGTGGTTGTTGGGATGTTTAAGGGGGACTAAACAGCGAAGGTCATCAGTCCCCTGCAGTTGTGTATGTGGCGATCACCCTTACATTTCGGACAGATGCTTTTCCACAGTTGAAACACAGATTTTTGTGGTGGCCCTGTGTAAGACATAAGAGGCAGTAGTGCATTTTCTTTAGGTTATCTATTCTAGCCAACCACGAGTGCTCCTTTTTTTCACAGAACACGTAGAAATGTTCTGGATTCTGTTGTTTCGTCTTCTTGTTCCCCTCTGTTTTAATCTTCACATGCTGTGGGTACAAACTTCTCTTGTGTAGCGGTATTTCCTGTATCTTGCATGTGGTGATAGCTCCCTCGACCGCTTCGTTTCTAAACTCCAGGGTGTGTAAGATTCCTTTCTTCGATCTTTTGCCGTCGGTTTGGATAAACCGGCGTCTCCAAAATATTTCTGGCATTGCACTAGCAGTTCAGGGCGAGCACTCTTCCTTAAGATTTCACATCCTTTCTTAGTGCTCGTAGTTCATCGATCCGCTAATGGCACACAGTGCGGTGGTGTTGAGAGCCTCTGAACTGGCTGAAGTGGAAGCGCTTAGGTTCTCCAAGAAGTCAAGACTGCTTTGGATAATCCTGTTCTGGATATCATATTATCTCGTTTGCTCATATGTGTTAGTTATAACAGCAGTCCCGATAACCAAATGCTTGGTTTCTCCATTTAGATATCAATGGAGGAATACATGTTTATTGATAACTGACACAATCGGACTTTGGTATATGTAAGCAGTGAAGTGCTACCAAAATCAAGGCATTGCTCCTATGTCATCTGAGAAAGGATGCAGCTTGATGGTAGGCCTCATGATGTCTACAGAGACGTATTGGTGAACTTGTTAGGTTGCCAAACGCGTGTCAGCAGTATTTTTGTCACCTGAACGTGTTCCTCCGAAAGGCTCTTTCTCCTTTCAAACGGCACGTTACATTTGTCTGTAAGATGTCGCAAGCTTCTATGTCGCCCTCGTATTCGGTATCATAAAACAAATCCTGTACTGAATCACTTAGTGTGTTCAGCTCCTCTAGGGTTTGCTGCAGGCGATCTTCATAATGTCGAATTTCCTCTTCTGGCACCGAGCGAGGTGGCGCAGTGGCTAGCACACTGGACTCGCATCCTGGAGGACGACGGTTCAACCCCGCGACCGGCCATCCTGATTTACGTTTTCCGTGATTTCCCTAAATCGCTCCAGCAAATGTGTCGGGGTGATTCCTTTGAAAGGACAAGGCCGACATCCTTCCCCGTCCTTCCCTAATCCGAAGAGACCGAAGACGTCACTGTCTGGTCACCTTGCCCAAACAACCCAACCCAACCCTCTTCTGGCGAAGAAACAACGAACGCATTGGAGCTTGGTCCTGGTTTTGGGAGAATCGTGACTGCGATAATTAAAGGCACATAGTTTTTTGCTAACTTCGGGAGGGTGTTTCTGTACTGGTCACCACCCTTACAATTGCTCGCTGTCGACTGACAGATGGCACTGCTGTCTAGTAATCGCCATCTACACGACTTACTAATATTTGCTGTTACTTACAGATAGGGCCGCTGTCTAATAGATCGAACAGTTTTACGATCTTTGTTGCACTATGCATTTATATGCCTGTTGCCTGATATTGTTCTACGACCAAAATGTGTGTAACAAGTAACATCATAAGTAAACAAACAATTAGTAACATTTGTGCAAGTGTTGTACAGCCGTCCATGACTTACCTGAGCGACCTGACTGTTGCTTGTCGTGATCGTATGACGAGATTTAAGCCGCTCGAAATCTTCGCCGGTGACGTGAAATCCTCTTTAACGTTTTGTAACAGTTAACCTTTTCGCATCAAAATGTTGCTACTTATTGTTGTTAATGAGGATTGGAAACACAGTAATCTTCAGCACATGCAACTTTGTTACACAGATCCATCACAAGGTTACATCACACACACACACACACACACACACACACACACACACACACACACACACACTCAGAAACTTGCAGCAGAGGACAGAACTGTCTGCTTTTTACTAGAAAATGGCAGCAATGCCGAAAGTATCTCTTCTCGTTCCCCAACAAAGTCCACTGCCTACAATATCTTCTTGAGACTCACTATCACAAAATGAGAGGCAACTTATGGAAAACCACCGTCTAGAATTTGTCTTCTCGACTGCTAAACATGCAGGAAGGAATGTCATTTTTCCAGGGAAGATAGTCGTCAGCTTATTGTTGTCCTGGGGGCAGCAAAGTGCGACGTTGTAGAGCTCTCTACTGGCAGCCCTAGATTTCAAATTCGCGTTGGCTGTGGCGGATGCAAGGTCGTACAACTAAGTGTACTTCTCTTTAGAGCTTTAAAGACGTCGACAACCGATGAGGCCGCTCGTTCTTTCGGCAATTCTCCACGGCTCTCCTCATTCCCATTGCCATGGGATCAAATACGTTACCTGTCTCTGCAGGGGCAGCAACCTAGAGCTCTCAGCTGGGCGCAATGTACATCACCAGTTGGAAGCTACCTGCACCTACTTGAGCAGCAGGTCCCGTATTATCCTTTTTGTTCTTACAAACCTCCTCATCAGTGCATACCAAGACTGCGGACATATACCTGTAAAGAAATGAAAAATGAATCACGTAATTTTATTTTTTCCGAACACATAATCAAAACTTTATGACTACCGCTCGTATAGTAACAGAACACGTACTATCTGTTTAGATTTCTCAATAAGTTCTCAATAATGGAGAGCTTTTTATTTTAGAAGATAGAGGTAACAGAATTTGCTAGTGCACAACAAGCACCCTCTACCAACTGCCCATGGCGCCCTCGTAACATTGTTGGCAGGTAAGAAAGAAAATCGCCTGACAAGGATACAGCTTGGCTTTCGAGTACTGACATTGCCAAATGCGAGTAACATTTAAATTTATGAGTTTTGAAATATTGACTGTGCTTGGTAAAATACAGGGAAGGAAGAACCCGTTTCTTTTAAAATACGGGGAGTGGTTAGGTGTCAAAAATCTAGTGATTTGTTTGATGTAACCAACCACGATTTCTTCATATTATTTCTTCATCTCTAACTAGAACATATTCTGTATACGTTTCGTTCCTTGTCTTCTCCTAGTATGCAGCATGATTCAGGTGCGCCTAATGATAGGTTTTATGCAACCCGCAATGCATTCAAAACCACAGAGGAGATTTTCATATTCTCTCGCTCGCTTTGTGCAAATATTAGTCCTGCAGAGAAAATTGACCGGAAATATAATGTACTTCAATTTTTTATTGGGATGTCTTTTGGCTGCAGGCCACATTTCTCGACTTACCTAAGAAAAACGCTTTTGAAGGTCACTTTCATACGTTATTCTTGAATAATTTGAAAACTTTGGCCTTTAGCGAAAACATATTCTGGCATAAAATTTAACTACGCTCGTGAAAATTACTGAACTATCAGTTTAATAATCCGTTGTAAGATACTAGGACGAATTCTTTACAGAAGAATGGAAAATGAGATAGTAGCAGATCTCGAAGAAGATCAGTTTGGATTCCAAAGAAATGTAGGAACGTGAGAGACAATCCTGACCTACGACTTATCTTAGAAGGTAGGTTAAGGAAAGTCAGTCCTACATTCATAATATTTGTCGACACCGTTGACTGGAATACACTCTTTGAAATTCTGAAGGTAGCTAGGGTAAAATACAGGGGGTGAAAGGCTATTTACAACTCCTACAAAAACCAGATGCAGTAATAAGAGTTGAGGGGCATGAAAGGGAAGCAACGGTTGAGAAGGGAGTGGGACATCATTGTAGCGTGTCCCTGATGTTATTCAATCTGTACATTGAACAAGCAGTAAACGAAACAAAAGAAAACATTGAAGTAATAATTAAAGTTCAGGGAGAAGAAATAAATGCTTTGAGGATTTCCAATGACATTGTAATTCTGTCAGAGACAGCAAAAGGTGTGGAAAAGCAGCTGAACGGAATGGACAGTGTTTTGAAAGGAGGGTATAAGATGAATATCAACAAAAGCAAAACAAGAATAATGGAATGTAATCGAATTAAATCAGGTGATGCTACAGAAATCAGATTAGGAAACGAGATAAAGTAGTTGTGAGTTTTTCTCGTGGTGCAGAAGTAGAGAGGATATAAAACGTAGACTAGCAACGCCGAGAAAAGTATTTCTGAAGAAGAGAAATCTTTTAACAGTTAATGTACATTTAAGTGTTAGGACGTCTTCTCTAAAGGTTTTTGTCTGGAGTGTAACCATGTATGGAAGTGAAACATGGATGATAAACAGCTTAGATAAAAAGAGAATAGAAGCTTTAGAAATGTGGTGCTACAGAAGAATGCTGAGGATTATATGGGTCGATCACGTAACTAATGAGGAAATACTGAACAGAATTGGGGAGACAAGTAATTTGTGGCAGAACTTGACCAAAAGAATGGATTCGTTGACATCACACGTTCTGAGACATCAAGGGATCATCAAATTAGCATTGGAGGGAAGTATCTGTATGTGTGGGAGGGGGGGGGGGGGGGGGAATCATAGAGGAAGACCAAGAGAGGAATACAAAAAGCAGATTCAGAAGGATGTAGGCTGCCGTAGTTAGGTAAGGTTAGTGGTGTTTAACGTCCCGTCGACAACGAGGTCATTAGAGACGGAGCGCAAGCTCGGGTTAGGGAAGGATGGGGAAGGATATCGGCCGTGCCCTTTCAAAGGAACCATCCCGGCATTTGCCTGAAACGATTTAGGGAAATCACGGAAAACCTAAATCAGGATGGCTGGAGACGGGATTGAACCGTCGTCCTCCCGAATGCGAGTCCAGTGTGCTAACCACTGCGCCACCTCGCTCGGTGCTGCCGTAGTTATTTGGAGATGAAGAGGCTTGCACAGAATAGAGTAGCATTAAAAGATACATCAAACCAGTCTTCAGACTGAAGACTACAGCATCAAATTTCTTACAAAAAGGTCCTGATCATTTTTTTCTGTAGGACCACTAGTTCGTGTGTTGTAAGAGAGAAAATTTGAAAATGCCCCACATTGTTTTTGAAGTCGTTGTGGGTAGCAAAAAACCTATTAGGAGGGGTAGATGAAACACACTGTATTTATTTGCCTTCTATGGCCCGCTGTAGTCAATGTAAGCTATTCTCTGATGTCGTAACGACAATTCTGCAAAGATCCTTCTCGTTACTTATCTCATCACTTAACTTATCTTCATTCATCTGTAACACTGTATCTCAAATGTTTCACCTCTTTTATGGTTTTCTCACATTCCATCATTTACTGCAATACAATGCTTTGCTCCAGATATAATTTTCAGAAATTTTTTTTTGTCAAATTAAAGCCTATGTCTGATACCATGAGGAATCTTTTGGCACAAAATGCTCTCTTTTCCTGAGTTAGTCAGCTCCTTCTGTCCTCATGGTCATTACCATCATTCCACCATTTTCTGATAGTACAGTTTTCAGATAGCAGACTGCTCTGAATTTGATTTCAAGGTAGAAGAAAACATTATCTTTGTCTAGTGAGTGATCTCTAATTTTGATGTTATAGTTGTAGTTAGTCTTACTTTTACTATTCATCAATACTTTCGTCTTTCAAATAAGTGACATTCTTTGTTCAGTGAACTTTCATTCGAATCAATAGGTCCTGGAATTCTTTCTCATTTTCACAGAGGATACGAATGTTGTACATGAGTTTTTATTATTGATATCCTTTCACTCTGAATTGTAATCTCGCTACAGAACTTTCCTTTTAGTTCCTTCAATGATTGGAACAGGTTTAAGAGAAGAGAGAAACACTACATTCCTGCCTCAAGCCATTTTTAATTTGAGTACTTTTCTCTGACCCTCACTTTCCTATTGTTTCTTCTTGGTTCTTGTACACACAAAAGACAGTCAAACTAAAATGGTATAGAAGGAAAATGCCAGTAAACATTATTCTTTCAAAAGTAATCACTGTAAATGTTAATAATTTTTTCCACTGTCAGATAACATGGTCTATGCCTTCCTGGAAAGATATTCGCAGTTGCCTTTCTACAGAACCATAATTGTACCCAGGCGTGCACCTCTTCGTCTGAAGCAAATCGACAGCCACGAATGATTTTCTTTAGGGCCCCAGAAATAAGAAAATCGTATGGGAAGATATCTGGACTGTGTGGAGAATGTGTGAGGACTTTCCAGTGCAATTTCTGCAGCATAGCTGAAACAACAGGCACCCCAGCTAAGGGAAAGTCATGATAACCTTTTTCTTTCACTGCAAGGATCCGTTACTCATTGACATACTGGAACATGGGCCCACAATTAACACACTGCGGTACGTGGTTACTGCAAAAACTGTAGCGCGTCATCAAGACCAAGCGGCCAGAATTGTTGACGAGCGGCATCATTCTGCTGCAGGATAATGCCCCACCCACAAGTAGCAAAGACTGTTGCGAGAACACTGCAGAAATTATGGTGGAAAGCTCTTTCACATCCTCGATACAGTAGCGATCTCTCCCCATGCGATTTCCATATTTTTGGAGCCCTGAAAAAAAGACTTTCATGGTCTTCGATTAACTTTGGACGAAGAGATGCATACTTTCCATATAGTGGAGGCTCTCAGTCTCAGCCAAACACAATGAAAAACACTGTTTAAAAATTGCTCTAGCGCCCTTAGACAGCGGCCATATGTGTGTGAGTTGTGCTTGTGTGAATGTGTGTGTTTTCTGCTGCAGAAGAACGAGTGTGTTCAAATAGAGAGGCCTAAGACAAAACTGTGGATATAATTGTTTATTCAAAAGTAATCACTAGAGGCTTGAGCACAGCTATCCCACTGTTACACGAACCGAAGGATTCCCTGTTCCCAGAATCCTTGTGGCTGTGTCAGGAGGCAGTCCTTCACTGTGTTCTTCAGTTCGTAGCCGAGAGCTGAAGCGCTTCCGTTTGAGATATTTTTAGTGGACCTAACACACGGAAGTCGCAGGGTGACATGTCTGGGCTGTAGAGTGGATTCTCAAGCCGCTCCCATGAGACCTGCAGTTCTTTACTAGCGAAATGCCAGCACAAGAGTGCACACAAAGAGTGATAGCCGCGTTGTCGTCGAGCAGAACCACTCCCTCAGTGAGCAGCCCAAGCCATTTGTTCTTGATGGACTTGCAAGCTTGCTACTTTCTTTTGTAATAAAGACTTTAATAAAAAATGGCAAAGATAATGTTAATCAGGACACAGGGAGGAGTTGTGGTCTAAATAACAATGGATTTATTCATTCTAAATCCCACAAGACAAAGAAATGGCTAAAGAAACGTCACACAATCATTTTTATTTGACAAACGCTTTGACTAATATGGGGTCTATGGTGGAAAAAGTGATCAGCTGAGGATTGACCCACGACACTAACCAGAACACTAATCGCTTTATCTGACTTCATACATGTTAATCCGGGATATGGCACAAAAACTACACCACCATCCAGAATCTATACTATTCCAAAAACAAAAATGTGGTTCGAAAGAACAGGGTGCTGAGAAGTATATACTGGAGCCCTACGCTGCAGCAGTGAATACTTTACCCTTCTGCTGATTAGGGCGGCACACCACGATGCGTTCGGCGACTGAAGTCATGGACGGCAGCAATCTCTTATTAATGGCGCGCCCCCGAAAAATGCAAGTAGGCGGTCTCGCGTTCGACTAATTCGGAATGCAGGTAATTCCCTATGATCCTCTGAAACCCCGGTGGATTCCAGAGTGTAGGTGGGCCCGTCTGCTGGTCTTCCAAACCAATTTGACTCCATCCCATGACTATGCGTGACGGAAGATGACAAATGTTTAGATGGCAGACTCAAGAAAAATAAGTACACCCATGCATCACTCATTGTGTGCGTGATGATAGAAGCAGTACCTCTGATGGTTCGGAAGGTGACTGGCACAGGCTCTAAGTGGCACAGTAGCAAAGGGCACAAGTCTCACCGTTTAGGTAGAGACCTGCAGTTCTTTACTAGCGAAATGCCAGTACAAGAGTGACCTCCCTGCTTTCCTCGCCAGTTCGATAGCAAAGCACATTCACATCTTAGACTACTCCCAGTTTAGCACAAGTCAATCACAAGCTGGAGCGTGGCATTCGAAGCTGGGAGACTGCTCCTTGCTCTGCATGCACAGATTTAACCAATCAGAGACTTTAATGTTAATTGGGAGAAAAGAAAAAAAAGATTCAGCTTTACAGCCTCTTTCCCAGGTGTTTACGCCTTGTCTTTTGCTAACAACATGACCAGGATGGAACCACAGCCCTCCATAAAAAGATTGTTATCTCCCTTGTTGTGTCCATTTCGAAGTTTCAAAAGAACGACCACAAACTCGCTAAAAGCCTCGTGCCTTCACAAATATGTTTTGTAACAGAGTCTGGACTTTTGGGTGCCAGTGACCTGCCCCACGGACATTCGCAGAAAGCTCACAGTTGTCTCATTGACTTCCTGCCTAACAAGGGCTCATCCTCTGCTTTATTACCGGTCTACAATGTGCTGCCCATTGCAATGCCGACTTCTCGGCGCTAGTCAGTCTACCTGGACGCAGCTGCCAACTGACCCACACCAACCAATGTCTCTGCACAATGAGACTGTGGAACTCAGCAGTCCGGAAATATTTTCACCCAGGTTCCGCAGAAAAAAACGCCCTCCCCTGAGCTCTCAGTTGCCGTACGCTTTTACTGCAGTCGTTTAAATCGGCACCCTATTCCTTTGAACGCAGGTAAAGCTTACCGCTATTCCTTCACTAGAGCACACAAGCAAGAGATTTAACTACAGCCTACCATTTCATCATGATGTATGAAGTCAGATCATAATAAATATCATCTTCCCCAAGAACATTAAGTGGCATGACACTGAATCAGAAGTGATAGTGCCCTGCAATCTCTCAGACTTGTGTAGGTTACAGAGTGTCTCACAGTTCACTTCACTGTAAATGGTTTTTCCGTGCTCGAGGAATTCGATAAGTATCTGACATCGGGCCTCAGACATCGAAAAAGAAGGTGAGCATCACCTTGCCAGCCAAGGCCACAGCTTTAAATTATTAGTAGTCCAGTCAATGAGTGCTCAAAAGGGTTAGAGGGGTGGTGTAGAATGCACGGAAAATACGAGAATTTTTGACTTCAGGACTTTGTTAGGAATAGTTAGGAGGTAAATACACCAAAAGTCCCCATCCCTGAGCAGTGGGCTAAAGGCGGAAGGAAGTGGAAAGGTCCCACTATTTGGTTCTTCACTTACATCTCAGAAATGTTTCATTGTAGAAAATAAAGTTCCATTTAAAACTGAAAGCCATATAAATTCCATAAAAAACTGTAATTTGCTGTCATGGTGGATGACAACATTTTAACAATGGAAATAAGGTAATTACGACTGAAACCAACACTGTTTTATAATTATGGCTTTTAATATATTATTAGAAATCAAATAATGAAAGTATTTACATGGATTGATAGTAATTCAAAAATGGAAAAACTGTGTGTTCACAGCAACAGCTTGGATTTTTTGAGATGGAAGGATCGAGGCACATTCTTCTTTGTCAGCAGTGCAGATGCCGTCAAGGTCGCCGGTAACAGTGGGGAAACCTTTCGAGGAACATCAAAAGCCACCCACCTGGCTTCTCCCAAATGACCCGACGGTGAGAGGGGATGGGTGAGGGGTCGCATGTTCTCACTCACTTTCTTCCTTTTCTTCAGTTCACTTCAAACATTTGTCGAGCTATGTTTCGGCGTTATGGGTCGGTTTTTTGTGGATTTTCCTTTTTTACATTTAAGTGAACACTGACCTTGTAGTGCACACAATGGCCACTCATTGTCATTTTTTATATTTTTTTTATAAAACAATAGATGGACCAGATGATTGTGTTTACACAGTGATAAAAAAAAATGTTATCAATTATCAAAACATGTAGGGGAAATGGAGATAGCAATAGCTCCCCGTTAGAGGTTTGGACACCTTTCCCATTCATACTGAATGTCGGCACAATTACGTCAGACCCTAATCCATCAAGGTTTATTCAAAGAGACAGGCACCTTCATCGTCAACTGAACAACCTGAGCTTGCCAATTTTGAGATCCAATTCAATTTCAAAACAAAATGTTTCTCTTGTGCCCAAAATGATGAAGGTGAGCGAAAGAAACCCAAGGAGAGATGTAGGACGATGTTTTCAGATAGTATCATCAGAAAGGGACGTGACAAAACTGACATTCCATCTGTCCGGAATTGCATGCGCTTTACGAGACTATCGTGAAAATTTTTTGTCGAACTTCGTCACGGGTGATGAAGCATGGCTTCATCACTTTGAACTGGAAACAAAATTGGGATCCATAGAGTGGCGCTATACCAGATGCTGCTCGAGCTAGACGTGATCAATGAGGACAGGAAGTGATGCATTGTCTTTCTTCCTTAAATGATTTAGTTGCAGAGGGAGCCGTGAATCAAAATGAATGTCGGTAGGACTTTGTAAAGCCATTATACCAGAAACCCTGAACATTCATGTATTAAGACTATGTTTCAAACAGAACGTGACTTATTGGAGATAAATAGTGACTGTCAGTTTACTATAATAGGAATTATGGGTGTTATTACTGAGAGAAAACTTGAGTGGAGGACTATCAAAATAGAACTGTTGAAGTGGTATGACGATCATGTTATCGTGATCACAGAATCCAACTGATTCAAGGTGCTAATGGTTTGTTTTAGAGACACTAGATACAAGTTGCTAACCAATATTTGGTATTATAACAACGAAAATAATGAGAAAGAAGAGCAACTTTTAGCCATCCAAAAAGCTGCTGAGATAACAAGGCATAATATTCAGTGTGACGTGAACAGTTATAAAATTGTGATACTTACCTGAGAAGAGGCAATTTCCTAAAGAATGCAAAGTCGCTCCCCCAATCCCTCCAAACCTTTCTTGAGGAGTTTATATTGAAAGAAAAAAAAAAGACTCAGGATTAAAAAAAGTAGTGTGTTGCCATTTGACATGCCATTACATCAGTTGTCAGGTCTCATACCTTCTTGGTACCAATACTTAAAGACATCTCCCTTCTGCTCGGTGAGGAATGCGCCTCAAAGAACTTTATGATCTTCTAGCAGATCTGAGTTTCTGCTCGTCATACTATGAAGCACAAAAATTGCAATTATCTGAGATGGCCCATGCTCAGGTAATTTGCAAGCCAGCTGCATTCAACCAATTTTGTTTTTGATAACGTGGATTTCAGTGTTTACATCTTAGAAGGGCTTAATACATTCCACACTATGAGTTATTTGACTAAGTCGTTTGGCTCCCATGCCAGCATAGGGCATCCAGGAAAACTCAACATCCATTTCTGTCTTTGGCCGTTTCCATCAATTCTGCCTACGTGTTGCCAACTCTCTTGCTTCCCCTTCCACTGTCATCTTCCATGTATCCCTAGGCCTGCCTTTTGATAGGTGGCGGCTCTATATGTGACCTTCACAACGGCGTCTGTAACTGAGATGCTTGCCAAGCAGTGAACAGTTACTGAGTTTCTTTTTGGCGAAAACCAGAACATTGCAGATATCCATTGGCTCTTGCAGAATGTCTACGGAGACCTGGCAGTAAACAAAAGCACAGTGGGACATTTTGCGACGTGTACATCATCGTCGCAACAAGATTGCACAGACCTGTCCAGTCTGCCATATGCCAGCTGGGCGCACACAGCTGTGACTCCTGCTGTGTCAGAACGTGTGGATATTCCCATTCGAGGGTACTCGAATGTGTGTACCATCTGGGTTCCTTACTGCCTAACAGAGGTCCGTAAAGAGTAACGAAGGACCATTTGTCCGGAATTGCATGCGCTTTACGAGGCTATCGTGAAAATTTTTTGTCGAACTTCGTCACTGGTGATGAAGCATGGCTTCATCACTTTGAACTGGAAACAAAATGGGGATCCATAGAGTGGCGCTATACCATCTCTCCTCCGAAAGAAAAGTTCAAAGTCACACCCTCTGATGGTTAAGTCATAGCGATAGCCTTCTGAGACTCTGAAGTGGATATTGTGTTTGATATCCTCCCTCACGGTCAACAGTCAACTCTGTACTGTGCTACCCTCAGGAAATTGAAGAACCGACTCAAGCGTGTTTGTTTCCCCAAAAATGCAGGCAAACTTCTCGTTATCCATGACAATACGAAGCCTCACACAAGTCTGTTCACCTGAAAGGAGATCACTAGACTTCAATGGACTCTTTCTCATTCTCAGCCAGGATCCCGCACCTTCTCGACTTCCATCTGTTTCGCCAAATGAAGGGAGTACTCTGTGGGAAGTACGATGATGGGGAGATTACTGATACAGAACGATGTTGGCTGCAACGTCGATCAGTAGAGTGGTAGCACGTGGGCATAAAGGCCCTTCTAGTCAGATGGCATAAGGTCGTCACATTTAACGGCGATTGTGATGAAAAATAGCGTTTTGTAGCCGAAAGAGTGGGAAATAATATGGTCTTTTGGAACACTGAAAAAAACCAACGTCCTTTTTTTTAAAAAAAAAATGTGTTGCATTACTTATTGAATGCATATCGTATAACAATAGGAGAAACAAGTGAAAAGATTTGAGTGATTACCGTTCCTTTTATAAATGTCCCCTCATCAGAATATGACACACTTTATACAGCACTGTACTATGCACCTAATTTGTATGACGAAACAGATCTAAAATATGTATTCGTAACTTTTGAGCAACCCCTACATTGGAAAGCCAGGGATATTGTTGCAGCTGCCATGAATATATTACGCTCTAAGCTATCGAGCTGTCTTGTTCTTCTACTCGGAATTCATCTGTCATTTGTGGGGTGCGTATGGTATCTCATGATGAGAGCTGGTTTGAAAGAAGTTTTATCCATTGTGTATAATCCATATATCAGTGAAAAAATTGTTGAATGGGCACGCCTTTGCCAGAACAGTGCAGGGACATTTTCTTGTAGAAAATGCCTTTTCAAAGATTATGTTAGATAATGTCAAGAGCTCAGATGAAGAGCAGACATGCATCAGTACCCTTACATCTCCTAGCCTTCCTCAGTTAACTCTTTGAACCAAAACAAATTACTTGAATCAGTGGGTATCAAATTTGGTGAAACGACGATTAGAATCAGCAACAATGGGCGCATTGCAATGCTATGGATCCAATGATTCAAATGATGGTAAAGGAGTACATCCATGCAGAGAGGTCTGTCAATTTGCTTTCTCACTTAGCTGCTGTAGGTGAATGGTACCATAGTTTCAGGCTGATGGACACTTTCCACATGTCAAGTCTTGTCATTTATATGTACAGGATATGGAAAACCTATCTACTCTATTGACTCCAAAGAAGTACGAGAAGTTTGTGAACAAAGGCTACTTCACTATGAGAAGGAATTGTATGTGGTCAGACATGATCATTGAGACAACTCTGATACGGTCACTCTCATGCCGAGGCGACATGACACGTAGTAGGGGTATGACAGATAGAGCTCTCAGTAAATGGGTAATTGGGATGGCAGCGTGCTTCACTCGAAGAATATTGTGGTGTTTTGTTTTCAACAAGTTAGAACCGCAAGAATTTTTGTGAAGCTCGCTGAAGACGAGACAGGAGAGACATTGGTTTGATAATAACTCTCCTCTTCTGAGAACCGATAAAATAACGTCAATAGCGACAGAATTTGTGGGAAATGATACAACCTTATGTCATGATACAGTTACAATTACCAAACGAGTAATGGCAAAAATGTAAAACTTGTTGATCACAGATATCAAGCTGCCTCTTCTTCTTTTCTCAGTGGATTCGACAGTCAACATTGACAATGAAAAACTTGTCTTGGATTCATTCTTGCTTTTTCGGTGAATCTCCATCACAAAGAAATCGAGCGAGGGTCTGAAGATTTACATGCAGTATGAAGTAACTTCCATCCCCTTGGCATTCTTCAATGAAAGTGGAATGAGGAAGTGCAGAAAGACAGCACTATACATAGGGGTCCGCACCTCCTGTAACCTAAATGCAATTACACAATACCTACCTATTATTTATTCGTATTTTCTGCTACCAGTCACTTTTATTTGTTTCATGTTTAAGTTAACCTATTGCAACGAGTTTCGAATATGTTCTGCCCATCTTCAGGCGTTTATGCGAACAAAAAGTTGTTACTTCAAACTAAATAGTGTTAAACTAAATTAACAAGCACTCTTTATTTACTGTTCGCTGCTGGGGTGCCTGCTGTGATATTTGTCAAGGCCTTGTCAAGTGATATCCTCTGTTGGTGTGGAGCTTTCTTTCGTTTTTTTATTATAATTGGCGCCACAGCCTGTGTGGAATGCAGAGTTTTGCATTACGTTGCGAAAATCGTGTGACACACTTTTTTCTATGACAGTTCTCCACTTACGATTTTCGTGTCTTAAGGCTTCGTTTTTCATCCTTGGTACACTAGCAATTGTGTAGCATTACACTATTGTACTATTTATTTTGTCACTGTTTTTATGTAATTAACTGCATAATTTTTTCTTCATACACTGGTGTTTAAAATTAAAGCAACAAACTACTATTTCCCCAATCTGTGTCTAATTTACGATATAATTATACGAACTGCCAACAGATGTCGTTACGATCGTGTTCTGCACGGAAAATGGCATTTCGATCAATGGACAATCACGCCAGCAATGACGGCAGGGCACCTATCAAGCGTGGTAGTTTTGCAGGGTAGTCCCCTATCCACAATCGCTGTGTACACAGTCACAGACGGCGCAGTATGGCACAGGGAAGACGCCTACAGTCCCTCTGCTGTGGAGGGCCGTAGCAATAATGGAAGCAGGGGAGTAACAAACTGATGTGGCTTAAAGTGAATCTTCTGCTGTTTCTCGCATGCGGCGACAGTTTATAGAGACCGAAACTTTATCCTGGAGACCAGAACAGGAGCGACCACGAGTGATATCTTATTTCTCTGTAAGGGCACGACGGTACCGCCTTAGTACTGCATTGCAACTGGTATCTGACCAAGCAGCATCCACTGGATGTGTTGTATCGAGGCAAACGGTATACAGAAGGCCTCAGCAGAGTGGCCTTTATTGTTAGAGATCTGCTGTCTGTTTACCTCTGGGTTGTCTTCACAGAAGGGAACGTCTAGGATGTAGTCACCTGGACGGTCGAACGGTGAGCCAATGTTCTTTTCAGAGATGAGTCCCTATTTGGTCTGGAGAGTGATTCTTTGCCGGACAAAATTGTTGATATGCTCCTTCACCCATTAATACAATCTCACAACAAACAAAAATAAACTGAACAGGCACCCACAGGTGACAGCACCCTAGCAGTTAAATATGTAAAAATTCCATATCTTGGTATATTGTGTGACAAATAAGAAAAGCTGTTCGAAGATACAGATATAAATACCAACTTGAGCACCAACAACAACTTAAGTGTGTAGCTGATTCATAATATAAAAAGGCCACATACAGATCCTGTTGCATCTGGCATTTACAAAGATACCTGCAGCGAAGACAACAAATATTGTATAGGCCAAACAGGCAGAGATGTCAGAACTCTATTTAAAGACATGTAGACTACTACATTCTAGGTAAATGTAGAAAATTAGCCAACTTAGCAGTAGCAACACACATTAAAGACAAAGGCCATCCTTTGAAAATCGAAGACAATCTGGAAATTTTGCGCCGAAATGGAAAAATTAAAGGAATGGGTATCATGGAAGAAATGGAAATTTTCGCTTGTAATACAAAATATGGAGATAATATTCTTAATGAGATAACCGAATTCAAAAACTCAAAATTCTTCAGTAGTCTTAAGCTAGTTCTAATGCAATAGATTTAACATGTGAAAATGTGAAGCAAACGAATCCCAGACTGTCAGACATGAATTTTTACATATTTAACTGCTAGGGTGCTGTCACCTGTAGGTGCCTGTTCAGTTTATTTTTTATCTATTGTGAGACTTTATTAATGAGTGAAGGAGCATATCCATTGTGCATTGGTTTCATTTTATGGTTTCTATTTCTTGTTGGAGTTCTGTACGTTGAAGTGGAAATTTGTGAGCTCATTGTATCATTGCTCTTTTTTTTTTGTGGGAGGGAGATTGTGTAGAGGAGTTTGGTATAGTGCTGTCTGTACCAGTGGGTTTCCAGTAAATACTAAAAGACATCTTTTGGTTCTTTTTTCACACAATTCATGTCAAGAAAGGAGTATGGTGCTGTTTTCTTCAGGCTCAAAGATAGACTGGATTTTTTATGTAGTGTTGAATTTAGTAGAAAAGGTTGTTCCTCCTTCATCTGCACCAGCAAATAGAATGAGGGTGTCATCCACATACCTTTTATAGAATTTAACTTTACTTGTGATCTTATCTGCTAGTGTCAGTATTTTATTCTCTTTATGGTTGCTAAATATTTCTGTTAATAGGCCACTGAGAAGACTTCACACTGCTAGCCCTAGGCCCTGTTTGTAAATTTTGTTGTTGAGAGGTAAGTAATTATCTGAGATTACTAAAGTAAGTACATATACAACCTTTATTATTTCTGGTCTGCTCGTTGTCTTGTTTTTCAATAGGTTCTTTCTTATTATTTCAACTGTTCCAGCCACTGGTGTATTGCTGTTTCTGTGTAGTGCAATGGAAGGATATTTCGATTTTTCAATCATTCAGTGAAAAAGGGATAGGCACTATCGATAGTCAATAAGGCCATCAAAAGATTTAGAATATCGATATACTTACAGCACTACCAGCTATCGCCCATCCCTATTTTAGCCAAGACCAACTATTGCACATTGTTGGGCTTATTTGAGCTCAGCCATTGTTTTGTTAATCAGCTCAGTTCTTAACTGCATTTGAATTTAATGTAAGTGCTGCCGTTTATTGTTTTTGTACAGTGTGCTGTTGTGATAATTTCTAATTTTGGATGAGTTAGTAGAACAAAGAAGAGGAAAACCAATTTTGGTTTGTCCACTAGCTATGGTAAGCAAAAATATGTACATGCTATTATAGTATCCTAATTACCTATTTACAGCAGTTTAGTGTTAGCACTGGAAACGTTATTTGAAGACTGGTAGAACTTTAGGATTGCAATATTTCAGCATTAAACATCATTATAAATAACATTACATTAAAGTCAGCGTATAAAAATACATTTGGATTTGCTTGTGTCACACAGAATTCGCGTTGATCAACAAAACTATCGCCCAAACGGTGATGGTTGCATTCCTTTAAAAAACTTGCTCAAAATTCTATCATTATAAGCCCAAATGGCAAAATATCACTCATTCTGGCCACCCACGAGGTACTCAATTACAACAACCAGTTCAGATACAGAACGATGGGGAGGAGTTTGTGGAGATCGCAAGGGTATGTGATGACAGTACTCGTGTCTAAAAAATTTTTCAGGGAGCTGCTTGAATTCGTCTGAGCTGTCTGTAACCTGCACCCCCCGCCTTTTTCGTCCAGAATTTATATATACTCTTGATATATTATTATAAATGAAACCATGAATTCCAAGTACTATTAAATCTTAAAATATGCATGCACTGTCAAATGTTTTTTTTTCCAAATTTACCGCCGACTGGGGTTGCTCTGCTCAATGAGTCGAGCTAGCAATCCCTAGATTCGGGAGGCGAGGTGGCTCTGATCCAGCTGCTGGCAAACTTGAAAATGGTACTCTGTGGTTTCCCATCTCCAATTTAGGTAAATGCCTGGTTGGTCCCTTGCTATAGACCACAGCCGATTCCTTTGGCATTCCTTGCTTTACTGACAATTTCAAATTCCCATAAAGATGCAACCTCCCTGCTTAAATGAAAAGAGCTACGCCAATGCCGCATCGAACATCTCTTTGGAGACTCCAACGCTAAAAGCCATATTTATATGGGAAGACATCCAGTGATCGTCATTGTGTACAATGCATCTATGTATGATGATGGCTCACTTGTGGATTGGCAACATATTATGTCTTCAAATTTCACTACAAGGACAATGGGCTGCTGTGAAACGTCTTATTCGGAATATCCTTGGGATAATGGGTCCGACCGTCACGTGTCTAGGGTATTTGAAAATAAACGTCGTACAAACGACATAGAGGAGTTTATTAGCATCAAAGACTATATAACTACATTATCATGCATAAATGCAACCTAATTTTTGAGCTTAAATTAGTAAGCAAATCAACGCTAAGATCCCAAAAATTGTACTTGGGAGTGAATAATTTTAATAAAATGTATGAAACATCAATAAAATTTCAAACTGTATTGAGGAACTTGGATTGCTTTGGTGTGTTTCAGATAAATCATAAATTTAAATACAATACTGTAGTACGAGGAAGATAGCTATTATAAAAGAAGATTTGAACCCGATTAACTTTTAAGTTATTCAAGCCATCGTTAAGATTCTTCTGCTCTGCAATAATGAACATTATATGGTAAGAATGAACTGTTTTGTTAACAAACAAATATACATATACAGGGTGTTTCAAAAATGACCGGTATATTTGAAACGGCAATAAAAACTAAACGAGCAGCGATAGAAATACACCGTTTGTTGCAATATGCTTGGGACAACAGTACATTTTCAGGCAGACAAACTTTCGAAATTACAGTAGTTACAATTTTCAGCAACAGATGGTGCTGCGGTCTGGGAAACTCTATAGTACGATATTTTCCACATATCCACCATGCGTAGCAATAATATGGCGTAGTCTCTGAATGAAATTACCCGAAACCCTTGACAACGTGTCTGGCGGAATGGCTTCACATGCAGATGAGATGTACTGCTTCAGCTGTTCAATTGTTTCTGGATTCTGGCGGTACACCTGGTCTTTCAAGTGTCCCCACAGAAAGAAGTCACAGGGGTTCATGTCTGGCGAATAGGGAGGCCAATCCACGCCGCCTCCTGTATGTTTCGGATAGCCCAAAGCAATCACACGATCATCGAAATATTCATTCAGGAAATTAAAGATGTCGGCCGTGCGATGTGGCCGGGCACCATCTTGCATAAACCACGAGGTGTTCGCAGTGTCGTCTAAGGCAGTTTGTACCGCCACAAATTCACGAAGAATGTCCAGATAGCGTGATGCAGTAATCGTTTCGGATCTGAAAAATGGGCCAATGATTCCTTTGGAAGAAATGGCGGCCCAGACCAGTACTTTTTGAGGATGCAGGGACGATGGGACTGCAACATGGGGCTTT